>NC_046154.1:196336940-196526940 GCF_011064425.1 Rattus rattus | reverse complement strand
ATAGTATCACTGTGTCCTCAGGACTGAGCTCTAGGCTCGACAGGCCCTTGCCATCTGCCTCTCTAAGAAGAAAGCAGGGCCACCAAGAAGCACTCAAACTCCAGCACTCTTCAAATGACATCATTTTTTCTTTATGATTAAATAAAACTCCATCGTGTACATTAGCCGTGTTTTAAATCAGTTTGTAGAAACCTAAGCTGATCCCATAATTGGCCGTTCTGGAAGAAGTGTGTGACACAGGTTGCCTATGGAGTTCCTAGGAGTTATGGTACAGCTGGATTGGATGGTAATTCTAAATTTGACAAAATTTATATATACGTCGAAATTTATGTTATCTTCTGTCCTCAGAGACGACATAGACAGCTCAAGGCAAGTTTGCTTTTTATTTTCTGGATTTTTCAAAAAAAAAAACCCTTCTATTTCTCCCTATAGACTCCTTAACATTCCTTTTCTATTTTATTTATCTTTATTTTATCCTTCCAATCTTCATTTTTTTCTACTCTTTCAAATTCTCTAAGGTAATCCTAAGCTCTTACATTTTAGAATCAAAGCTCCTGTATTTGTCAATCAAATTTTACAAAGATATTGTCTCAAACACTTGGTTCCATGGAAGGAAAATTCAACAGGAATGAAATATTGCCCTTGAGAGGTCTTGAGAGAAGAGGATGCTTAGGGTGTCGTGGAGATGCTGACCAAGTGACTAAAGAACCTTCTGCTACTTCTGCAGGAGCACGAGGCTCAGTTAGAGCCAAGAATGAGCCCGCGGCCATCTGACTAAGATGGCCAGGTGCCTTCCTCACAGGTCACGCAGTCGTCCTGTCATATTAATCAAATAGTAAGATGTTTATGCAACCCACAAGGATGGCAGAGTCCTGGCTGGCTAATTATGGAGTCCTTATTCTTCAGAGGAGATAGAGAGCAACTGCTCCTGACAGAGCTCTGAGCTGCGTCGCTCCCTTGCATGCTTTGGTTATATAGAATCTGCCCTAACTAAAAACGATTTGGCGAAACACCCTTGTGCCAGCAACTAGCCAAAGAGGTTTCAGCTTGACTTCTGCTTTGCCCTTCCTTCCCTTTTGACCCGGAGGAGCTCGCACACTGTGTTAAAGAGCTTGTGCTGGGCTAAAATCATTTGCCCTATCATTGCACAAAGGAAAGAATTACCGTGAAGTTGAGTCAAAGAATCAGCCTGCTGCCCCAGCTAGCATGGGAGCAGGAAATGCCAAGGAGTAAAGGCTACGGAGTACAGGCCGGGAGAACAGGCTAGGAGACGGTGGCAGCACACGTCAGGGCACCATAAACTCATTCCTATCTTGAAAGTCATTACCTGAGTGTAGTCCATTTTTGTCTAGCCACCTTCTCTAAGTCCTGCCCCCTGCCCCTTTTTTTCTTATATCAAAATTGCCTTAAAGCTTTGAAAAGGCAGGTATATCTACCACACATGCTGTCCTTCTGGGTAAATCCTCTTCAATTAATCTTCACAGAGCTGGCCAAGTGGGGTCGTGTTCGCTGGCAACACTCCAGAAGACTCCTGACTGACCCGGCTACCTGCATTGTCTCCTTGGTGGCTTGATTACTTCCCTCTGGTCTCCCCTGGCAGCCACAGCTCTAGTAATTAGAGCCACCTGTTTAGTGGCTTGTCCTCCGTTCCCTAAGAGGGCTGGAACGCCACTCCATTATCAGCTTGGTACGGTCTACGGTTGAATTGGAGTACAGAGAGGAACCCCAATCCGAAGGATCCAAGGGCAGCCATACATTCCCAGAATACTTTGATTTACACAAACTGCGGCTTGAAGAAGCGAATGTTAAAAATACTGGAACAATAAATACATCATCCTTGATCCTGAAGGAAACTTAGAAGCTGTTTACTCCATCCCTCTCTGTAATATTTGCATGCTTTCAAAGTCCTCTGTGTCTCCTCAGGTAACGTTTGGGGCATCCGGTGAGAATGGATGCACCCTTTCTCAAGTGGAGCGCAAAGACGGAGGGAATGTTCTCTCAGCGTGAGGCCAGGCCAGAAACAAGCCTTCGAACAGTAGTGCGAGCTGATCCAGGTAAAAAGGGAAGACTATCGCAGCTGCAACAGGGACAAACCGGACATGTTGGTCAAATGCTGCTTTCATTTGTGTCCATTAATAGCACCTTGTGTCACATCGAGAGAGACAAGGGAGTATCTCCCACACATGAAGCCAAAATCCATCCTCTATTCAACCTTGCACTCTTTTTTTTTTTAAATTTTTATTAGATATATTTCTTTACTTACATTTCAAATGTTATTCCCCTTCCTGGTTTCCTGTCCATAAGCCCCCATCCTCTCCCCTCCCCCTCCCCCATACAGGTATTCCCTGTATACATCCCCTTATTGCCCTCCCCCATATTCCCCTGCACTGAGGATCCAACCTTGGCAAGACCAAGGGTTTTCCCTTCCACTGGTGCCCTAACAAGGCTATTTTCTGCTACATATGCAGTTGGAGCCCTGGGTCAGTCCATGTATAGTCTTTGGGTAGTGGTTTAGTCCCTGAAGCTCTGGTTGGTTGGCATTGTTGTTCTTATGGGGTTGCAAGCCCCTTCAACTCTTTCAATCCTTCCTCTAATTCCTCCTAAGGGGGTCCTGTTCTAAGCTCAGTGGTTTGCTGCTAGCATTGACCTCTGTATTGGACATGCTCTGGATGTGTCTCTCAGGAGAGATCTATATCCGGTCCCTTTCAGCATGCATTTTTTAGCTTCATCAATCCATCTAGTTTTGATATATATACAGGCTCTAAATGGCCATTCCTTGAGTCGCTGCTCTAAACCTTGCTGCCATATCCCCTCCTATGGATATTCCCCTTTAAGGAGGGGGAGCACCCCCATTTTGGTCATCCTTCTTCTTGAGCTTCCTGTGGAATCCACACTCTTAACATCGACACCTGAAATCATATTCAGAAAGAGATGTCCCTCCCAAACTTCGGGTATTTAAACACGGTTGAAATGTTCTACATATATTCTTTGCCTGGTCACAAAATAGACAAAATATCCTCAGTGTTTGAGAATACAGCTTTATGATTTATAGGTCTTTTGATTTTGCCTTGTTTTGTGTTTGTTTGTTTGTTTGTTTTATTTTGGTTTTGCTCCTTCATCACAATGTCCTATCCTTTCCTTTTCTCATGGAACCAAACCAGAGAGCTCATGCAGTGTGGAATATAGAAAGAAAGGGAGCCAGGCACTCCCCTCAGGTCAAAACTACCTCCCCCACCTCCCCTACCTCCCCTACTTCCCCCACCTCCCTCCGGTCTGGTGAAGGATCTTGTGCTAAACAGAGAAAGCTGTGCTTGTTATCCCAACAGACACGACCCTAGTAAAAGTTACCTCACAGTTTGGTGAAAATCTGAGGTGTCATACCCCACCTCTAACCTTGTGTAAAAGACCTTGGGTCCATGGTCCTCCAGCAATCACCACATACTGTGGAAGCAAAGGCTGAGTGGTTACTTTGATTTTCGGAACCAAGACTAGAAGCAACTTAATATTTCATTTATTAAAAACAAAAGCCTTTTTAAAGTACAGGGAGTGCAGAGCCTGAAGCAGGACGTATGTATCATACACGCTGCTCCATGGCTCAGGAAAAGCCAGAAATGGGGGAGGACTACTTGAGTTAGTGCATGCTGGACCCAACAGGGCCTTTGCACTCATAAACTCAACAGATGTGGTTCTCTGCACAAGACCTTCTTGGGATTCAGCTAAACAACATTCCAGCATGGAAGGGGGAGGGGCTGATGATGTCCCCAGGAGCTATTGGCTGTTAATGGCTGGCTACTCTTGGAGGGAGAGTCCTTTATTTCCAGGTGTGTGTCCTAGTGAGTTTGCTTCTCCCCCCCAAAAATGGGCTGCACACCCATTCTCATGGACAGCACTGACTGGAGTCGGCATTAAATAAACTTTTAAAAAGATATGAACTTTGAGGGGGGTGTTGAAGGGAACAGGAGGAGTTGGAGGAGGGAAATGGGGGTAGATATGATTAAAATACATGTATACGTGTATAAAATTCTCAAACAATAAATAAACGATATTATTTTGAATAAGGAGAACATAGAGATCCTACTATTGTATGAGTATTGTATGAATGAGTTTTTGGAAAGAAAAGGGGATGTGGGAAGATCTGGTTTTGTCTTTGCCAGAAGTCTTATCTCCTTTCTTACCATTATGTCTTGAAGACACCCAGGGAAGTTTGGTCCAGGTGGTGCATTAGCACTCATATATTGTCATTGCCTTTGATGCAATCATAGGTTTTATACATATAAACCTATAGAGTCACTTCCACGTCACAAATGAGGATGCTCAAAATTTAGAAAAGAGGCATTACAGAACCAAAATTTTATCTTAAGGTATTTGTTTGTTTGTTTGTTTTTCTACAAAACATTTATATGGTCAACTGTTTTCACATTTGAAATTCAGGATAATGCAACTACAACCATCATTTAAGAGCACAGGATACATGAAATTTTGGTACATACTCTGAGGCACCCAGAGTCTTAATCTTGGGCTGGCCCAAGGCCCCCTTTGTGTCATGTGTGTTTTATAATTCTCTCTTGACAAACATGAAGTAAATTCAGAATGAACTCTCACATCCCACAAGCAAAACTAGATCAGAAAATGAAAGCGGTCGTGTCAGTCAGTCAGTGCTGGATAACCAACCCCAAGAGCTGTTGAATGTGAATGTTCATTTCTCATAAGCTGGGCGTTAACAAGAAGAGCTTGACTAGAGCGTCTGCTCTGTGGGACCCTCTGCATCCTCTCAGACTCTTATGATCCAAGCCTAGCGCTGACACTGGGTCACCCTGTCCAGTCACACTGGTTGAACGAGTCACGTACTCCGGGGCCACAGAAAGGCAGAGCCTCGCATTAGGAAAAAATGTTGACTTATAGCAGCACAGGGACACAGACAAAGATGGAGAACTGGTCCACTGATTTATAGAACTCTCTAAGTGAAGTGCTGTGAGGCCTTCAGAGCTTACCCTTCCTCATACACAGTAGTTGGAGACCTGTAGTATTTTGTTTGTGGTTTGTTTGTCTGTCTGTTTGTTTTCTACTGTCTTGACCATGTACCACAAGCTAGATGGCATTAACAAATTGTATTTCTCTCTAGTGTGGAAGCCAAAACTCTAAAGCGAAGGTGTCGGCAGGATTGGTCCCTCCCAGGGGCTGGCAACCCAAGTGTTCCATGCTCATCCCTAGCGTCTGGTGCTTTTATGGCCTTATTGGTTTTCTTCCCTCGGCATGCAAACCTAACGTTTAACATCCCAAATGGCAAGGTGTTGAGTGGGAGACCTGGGTAAGAGAAATAAAGCAGATATAGGCAACAGCTGGGGACAGAAGGTCTTGCACAAGCAGGGGACTTCATCCAAGCACTAAGAAGTATAGTATCATATACACTATTTGCAAGGGGGGATGACCAATCAGCAGAGAGCTAGGTCAGACAGTGTTGGCAAAGAGAACATGGGATACCTCAGGTATAGCTGTTTTAAGATTGATAACCACTGCACAGGGTACGGGGGGTGGGGAGTGTGACAGTTGGGTCTGAGACACTGGCTCCAGCAGCAAACAGGCCTTGTCAAATCCATTCTTGGACAAAAACACAAAACTAAGTCCCTTTGTCCTTTCGTTGGGAGTCCTGGATTGATCCGGCTCCTTATGCCAATGTCTTACACCGTCTTCAAAAAATGTTGTTTCTCTGTTTGTGCCCCCCACTCACACATATATCCAAATTACTGCTTTTCATTATTTAATCAGTTCATGCTGGATACTGGATTACTGGATACTGGGTCCTATAGTAGGATGTTAGCATAATTATATCAGATAGGATCTCATTTCTAAACAAAGTAAAACCCTTATGTCTTAGGGATTAGACCCTTGTGGTTGCTAATTTTGTGTGTTAACTGGGCTACAGGATGCCCAGGCAGAATATGTTCTTGGCTGAATTCATGGAGGACACTGCTCTTTGAATCAATAGAGTGAATAAAGAAGTCTTGTGCTGAAGTTGTTCAAGGTTCCAGGGAGGAATGTGCTCTTTCCATCAATCTCAGGTCTCAATCCAACACTAGAGCCAGGGTACATAGCTGCACTGTTCTAGTGTGTTACATATCTCAGTCCATGCTGGTGATTTGGAAGAAGTATGAGCATTGTCTATCTCAGTTTATGGATTACCAAGTCTGTCCAACTCCAACACAAGTATTACAGCTCAGAAGTAGGCTACTTCCAGAGTGGCAGCAGCTCCTGTTGAGGATCCCAAAAGTTACTGGTGGGTAAATGACACCCTGAAAACAAACCTCTCCTCTCTTTCCACAATGTTCTTCATAGCTAAGAGTTGAGATAATAACTCGATTTGTCGTGAATACCTTTAATCATTCAGTCCCAACACTTCTCTTCCAAGTAGCCCATTCAAATTTCTTCTCCTGATTCTTGAGACCTCTTCCAGTCTATCTTTGTATTAATCAGCGATGATCAGTATGTTTATTTGTGCTTTCCAATTTAAGCCAGTGATCTGGAATATTCTTTTCCCTTTAAAACATAACACAGCACATTACACAGTAGGTGCTGTATTAGAATTTGTTTAAAATATGATTGAGTATATCCCCAACATATGTAAACAGGATGCATATATACGATCTCCCTCTCCCTTTCTTTTCTTCTTCCTCCCCCTCTCCCCCTCGTCCCCCTTTCCCTTTCCCTTCCCCTCTCCCTCTCCTCTCCTCCTCTGCACCCCTCCCCCTCTTCCTCTCCTCTCTTTCTCTCTCTCACCCCTCCTTTCACTCCTCTTATTCTTTCTCTTTTCTTCTGTTTCTTTCTTCTTCTCCTATCACTTCAAGATCTCCTTAAGAGCCCTGTGAAAAAAATCCTACTGTTGTTCACACTTTATGAAAAGGAAACAAACTCAGCAAAGTGAAGTCTCTTGTCCCAGGACATCCATTTAGGGGGTGGTAATGGAGTCAATCCTGGACTTCATACTACCCACCCTTGCCAGTGCCTTTAGATAATAGCTGGATTCGTTGTGAATACCTTTAGTCATTCATACAATGTAGAAAGTGTCCTTTAAGGCAAATTAAAACTAAGTGAGCAGCTAACTGGTCACTTGTGAACTTCACTCTAACCTTAGAAGAAATATTTTCTTCTCTTTCCAGTGAACGGATACAAAGTCAAGGGAACTCACATGTGAAGCCGGGAGAACACCTTCCTGAATTGATGGCCTGTCACTCAGAAGGGCCATCTGGGAGGTCATTCAAAGGCAGGGCATGTAGAATCTTCTCACTGTTGGTATACAAGATGCCAGGGACAAAAGTGACCTTTCCAACATCAATCTTATGTCTTTTGGCTCTAGTCGCAATCCAGCACTAGAACCTGGAGAGATAATTACCCTGCTCTGCGAGCTTCCATAATTCTGTTCTCGTGATGATTGTTTGAGTAGGTATG
Source organism: Rattus rattus (assembly GCF_011064425.1). Lineage (NCBI taxonomy): Eukaryota > Metazoa > Chordata > Mammalia > Rodentia > Muridae > Rattus > Rattus rattus. The sequence continues at coordinate 196,519,497 of NC_046154.1, read as the reverse complement.
AAAATTATTTCCATTTATGAGAAAGGAAACTTGATCTTGCAAAAATGATCAACAACCCACCCAGGCTCACGCACTTAGTACGTGACACAGTTGGAATTTAACCCTGGCTTCTTCCTCCTCAGTCATTGCTCTTTCTTTCAGTGAAGTCTACCAACAAATCAGCAGTATTTATTTTGAGAATTTCAAATTCAAACCATCAAAGAGCTTTGATTACAACATTTACATGGCTATGCCTGCAGGTTTGCTGAAAACAGAAAGGACTCGACTCCTTTGATTTTTCCAGGGGGAATCATTTCCAAGTCAAAAATCAGTCTGCCTCTTGACTGGGCATGGTGGCACACACCTTGAATCCCAGCACTTAGCTGGCAAAGGCTTATAGATCTGTGAGTTCAAAACCAGCCTGACCTATGTAGTGAGTTCTAGGACAGGTGGGGCTATGTGGAGAGACCCTGTATCAAAAACAGAAACCCAAAACAAATTACTGGGGTTTGTTTGTTCACAGGTGTGCATGCATTTGTGTGTGTGTGTGTGTGTGTGTGTGTGTGTGTGTGTTTTAATCAGGGTAACATTTTCTTCAAACTTTTCTTATAAAAATGAGTCTTTCAAGCCTAGCATGGGCACTGTTAAGTCACAAGAGGTGTTTCTTCTTATGTTTCCTCATTGGCTTTGAACCTTATGCTGTGTACAGAATGCCCTTCAGAACCTCTGACCTCCTTACAAAGAGGGGGGCCTTATTCTCTGGTACTCCAGGGTTTCTTCTGACCAGCTGTGAAAAGCAGTGCGTGAGCAGACAGGAGCAGCGGTCAATTAGGCTGTCTATAATCCAGGAAGCTTGGCCAGGGACATGCAGGAAATAGTTGACACTGGGAAGATTAGAGGACTCACTAACTTTTGCTTTATATACGACACAAGTGAAATACAATTCTACTCAAACAAGCTTTGAAATCTTATCCACTGTAGTAATGTCGATTCTGAAGGAATGGTCAGTTCTCAAGCACGCCATTTGGCTGCTCTGGCACTTTGTTTCTAGGGATGAGCAAGAGAAGGTACTGGAAGCTTTTCCTCTCCTGATTCTTCATAATCACACCTCCCCCTCAACACTTTGTTCAGTCACCCAAGGAAACCAAGTGTACTCAGGCTCTCTCCCAAGGCGCCACTTTTACAGCCGCCCTCACTGGGCAATTTTCTGAGTCTCGTGTTTCCCTAAGAAAGAGATTTGCCTAAGATGTCAAAAAAATTACATGTTGAAAGGATAGGTCGGTTACTACCTCCCAGATTTACATTTCTAAAAGAAGAAACTGAAGTCCTTGGAGACAGACGTCTTGGTAAACATGTATATCGTCTTCCATACCTACATGAGAGCTGCATCACTTACCCGTGTCATTCATGTGGTCTCTATCCCCCAGCTATGAAAACAGTTACCAACACTAGGCAAACCAACATGGTAGGTAATACTTCTTTGGGAATCTGTAATCCGTTTCTCTATGGCCACATGTGTACTAGCATGGTAGCAATTAGGTATCTCCAGCCAACGGATTTGGTTAATCTAGTTAGCTAACAGAGGTACAACTTGCTTGGCCTAGATGTAGCTAGTGCATATTATCACAAGATGGCCTGACCAGCTCAACAGCCTAGAACTTTCAAATTCAAGGAGGGGGCTTGGTCTCGGTAGTGTTTCCATTAAACACATTACTAAACCATATACATGCATGCATACGAGAATTAAAGAAAAGAAACAAGAAAAGAAATCATGAAGGGCTGAAATGACTCAGTGAGTAAGGGTGTTTACTTCAAGACTGATAATCTGGGTTTGATTCCCTGGACTTGCATGATGGAGAGAGAAAACCAAATCTTGCCTGATGTCCTCTGACCTCCGAGTGAGCAAGTACATACCCCTTCCCTTACGCATAGTAAATAAAATAAACACTTTGTAAAGCAAAAAATGCAAATATGAAACGTGGCGCCTTAAAAGTTCATTTTAAGGCTAACATGGGGTACAGAAATACGTATTTGTGTTGTCCCTAGTACATTCCTGAGGTCTCTCTGACTGGAATAGAACATGTTCACTGAATAAAATCAGTGAAAGCATGCACCTATTACAGGAACCCACGAAGATACCTAACAAGCTACTCCAGTTCTCATGTGCTTGGAATTTCCCCATTGCAATTTACCACTCAGCTTCATTCTACACCAACGAGTCTCTACAGCAAAAAAAAAAACTAGAAAAGCTATGGACAACCATCATTCTCACCCTTCCATCGTAGTCTCCAAATAACCCTGCCCCTCAGAAGTCTTTCCTTGTTCCCTAGGGAACTTCACAGTCTTAGAGTTCATAGTGGAAGCAGCCAGAAGCGTCTAGAACCACCTCAGAGGGAGTGTTCTGCCTCCAGGAAGAAAGCCACACATTGACAGGTGCTTCCTGTTTTTTCAAACACCTTGCCCATCTTCTGTGCAACAAGTAAATTTTCACTCTGAAGGCTGTGATCCCCACAGGAAGTAGCCTGCAAACTCAGGTAGCTTCTCTGACTCTTAAAGAGGTCTTGAACATTCCTGCAGAGAAACACCAACAAAAAAGTGTAGTCATCTGGGAAGAGAAGAGCCTGAGAGAAAAATAACACTTGGACTGGCAGCAGGAGGGTGAGGATACTTTTCCTTGGGAGGGCCTTTTGCAGAGTACATTTTAAAAACAAAATGTGTGTTCTTTAAATGTAGCATTGCTGTGGGCGGAATTAGGAGATGCTGCAAGTGGATGATTTGGGGTGTTTTTTGTGCTTCTGATAGGAGGTAGAAGGGACAGGAGAAGGGAAGGCTTGAACGGAATGGGAAGAAGCTAAAGGGGAACAGATGTTCTAAGTCAACTCAGGGGAAGGCATTGCTCGAAGGATGTGCTTGTCTCTGGAAGCTTATGCATTCTTCCTGAGATTTCAGAACCAGCTGAAGTAGGTACCTGCACCCAGCCGGACTCCAGTCCAGGGTAAGCTTTGGTCACTATTCTAGTGGTGTGGTTCCAGGGAGACTTGAGGGAACAGACTTGGTAGGGCCATATCTATATTCAGGTTGCAAAGGGATTTAGTTAGAGATGACCTTTAAGGCATGGTGCCTTAGAGGTCTGGGATAACCAACTGACCTTTTTAATAACAGAAAAATAACAGGGGAAGTTGGTGATTTCTGGTAATACTATAGGATTAGCTCCAGGAAGCATCCTCTGGTTTGCTTTTTGCTGTGTTCCACTTTTCCAATCCATATTGCCAACTAAGATGCATTACGTAAATTTTTTGTTTAGAGAATCGAAATTAAATTCAAATCAATATCCTTAAAGTAGGCTTCTCCCCATTGGCTGACATAAAAGCCAAATGGCATAAGTCTTATCTTCTGGGCTCCAACAGGTCTGTGCAATATTCACTTGCCTGCAGTGGCTCCTGTAAGCCCCAGTGAGACCACCCACAGCAGTGAATCAATGGTAAGTGTTAAGAATGATTGGTTTTATTTTCTTATAGACACAAACCTAGAAACCCGGCTGATCCTCTAGGACAAAAAGCAACCTTCGAATGCTCATTTCTAAGGATTAGAAGCCTTTTACATATTAGAATTTGACCAGCATTCATGGTTTTTAATTAATTAATTAACTTATTCATTTATTTATTTATTTTGAAATCACAGACTGTCTACAAAAGCATCTCATCCTCCTTGACCTCTATGTGTGGGTTGGTCAGTTGGTCACGTGACACACTACCTCATATAAGCTTGTGTGGTTATCTGTGGATGCTTGGGTACTTGGGTTTTAGGACAACCCAAGATAAAAGATAGTACAAATAAGTAGCAGGTGACTCTTTCCCGTAAGCTTCTGTGGTTTGCAGAGATGGGGGCTGAGGCTGGGAAGTGGGCGGGGCCTGAGAAGGAGGGGGAGCAGTTCACAGGGGACAGCGAGATATTGGGAGGTGCACAGAAAATGTACAGAGCCAAATAACTTTGGGGTGCTTGGCAAAGCTGTCCTCTCTTGCCTTAAGGAGAGGGGAGAGTGCTGGCTGCCTGTAGAAAAAGCTTGGTTGCTGATTGACAGATAGATTGACCAACCAGCAACTTTGCAGCTTCCTACTTCCTGCTCTCTGTCCCCTGACTTCATACCCTCTTCTGAGTCATTCAGTTTCCCAGGATCTGTCCTGCTCCAAGCCAACTCAGACTCCAGGACCATCTTTTCAGATGTTTATCCCAGCAACTATACTGTGTCTGTTCCCTACAAATTTATTCTCTTAAGCCCTACTAGGCTTCCATTAACTGCATAGGGAAAAAACATCAAAAACAATAACAAAGCCCCACCTTTCTCTGTAGAAAATGATAATTAAAGCAAGAATGGTAGCATTTCAAGTGACAGTAGCCATGTCGAGTGCAATGAATTCAGACAGAAACAATGGTTGCAGTTTAGAGATGCTATCCTAGAACTATAAGAGAGCGGACTGTTTTCTCATCTGTTGTATTGATTTCTGACTGTGCTGAAGTCTAACCTTTCCCTGATTCCCTCTGACTGATGTGGGCGCCTCCCTTGCCTAGCTGGGTCATCAGAGCTCCTCAGCCCGTGTCTCTGTGTTGAGCCTTAGCGAAGATGCAGGACATGCTCACTTTAAAGTTTCACCCTCATCTGTATGTTTAACAAAGGCATTCGCGCTCCCATTCAGTCTCTGCCTTACTTAGTTCCTGCTGCCGTGATGGACAGCATGAACTCAGAAGCATGTTTTCAGGGCTCAAACCACATGCCATCCTTCGTAAAGTGTGAGAATAACAACAAAGTAAGAATAACAGCACATCCTTCACAGGACTTTCGGAGGAGGATCGTGAAAGAGCACTGGCAATGCTTAGGAATGCCCATAGCACACAGTAAACCCTCACAGTCCAGGCAGGCTCACGCCTCTGGGCTTCTCAGACTCTTCTTGTTCTGTGCCCTCTCCTAGAAACTGGGAAATCATCTCCAATGTACTCCCCCCCCCCTTTTTTTATACTCTAATGCCAGCTTTCTGCGTCTCTCACTGGTTCTTTGCTGCAGCGTTACACGTTCTCCTATTCATCCCATTCTCCTTCCGACGTTCTCTAAACATTTATTTAAAAGTCAACGGCACACAGAGCGATATTCCAGATGGGAGCGAATGAGCCTTTGGGATAATAGGCACATAAAGAAGGTGATGTAGTTTGCAGATCCGGTAAGAGAAACATTCCGGCAGGGTTCACTGACAGGACAAAGGAGAAGGAGGTCAGACGCATCTCCTGATGTGGGAAATAGGACCAAAGTAGCATGGATCCTGGGCCCAGACCAAATGGGAGTCCGACTACACCCAGCCCATCCTGAGCTCTAGAATCGTGAAGGTTTTCGGTTTTAGTGGTGGTGCTTTTGTTCTTCTATATGCACACTTCAAATGAAGAAAGGAGGTATTTAGAGTAAAATAAGTATTTTATCACCCAGCATTTTTAAAATTTAAGAGTTTCATAGATGGGCACTGTATCTCCATTACTACTGGTTCTCCTGCCCCACAACTCCTTCTCTGTCCCCATTCCCCCTCCCAAATTAATAACTCCTTCTTTAATTATTAATGTTACACACACACACACACACACACACACACACTGCTTAATTAAGTTAGCATTGCTCATCCATGCAGTATCTATTAGCTTTCTTATACACATCGCACCCACAGTAGCACCACCCACAATGGGCTGGGTCCTCCCACATAAATCACTTATTAAGAAAACGCACACAGGCTTCCCCACAGACCAGTCTCATGGGGACATTACCTCAATTTAGGTTCTCTTTTCCCAAATGATTCTAGTGCATATCAAACAGACATAAAGCTACATTGCCGTGCCGGGCATTCTTGAACCTGCCAGCTATTAGATAATGGCCAGAGTTATTAATCTTATTATACTTTAAACCTAGCTTAGGCTACCTGTAAGGTTTCTCATCTGACTTAATGAGCCTGACTATTCTAGTCCATGTCCTGCCACGTGGCCAGTTACCTCCCCCCACCCCAATAAGTCCAACCTCCTCTGTGTCCCACTGGTGAATCTTCCCACCTAGATTCTACCCCCTGAGACCATCTCTCACACCAGAAGTCCTGCCTTCCCTTTCCTGCCCAGCTACTGGCCATAAGATCTGCATTGAGCCAATCAGTGATTGCAGGATGTATATGTTTATAAAATACTGAGGCAGGGGATGAACCATGAGAATCATAATACCCAAATCTGACCAGCACTCAACTCTCTGCCAATATAGAATTAATAATTGAGTAATACAAAGGCAACCTTCACATAGTACACCGCAACAAAAGTAACCAGCACAAAGTGTTGGATGATTCTTTAGGAGGTGTCAGATTCCCCTAATCCATTGCAGGACATACACACCTGAAACTACACAAGATGTAACACTGCTCCCCAGTGCCATGTGAGAAATACAAGATCTTCATACATGCATACATTCATCCCTTACAGTTTGGACAGAGGGTGTTAGTAATGGGAAGATTTTTTTTTTCTTGGAGTTGATGATTGGTGCCACCAATCCCTGCCAACCACACCATCTATGAAGATATATGGGGATATTTTGACCTCCCAAGAATTGAGAGGCATCCCATAGAGTAAGGTATTCCCCCATTATAGCAGAGATTCAGCACAGGCACTGAATTGGGCAGTCCTGTGAGCTAAAGATGAATTCAGTTTATCATCATATAGTGGCAACAGTCTCCTTACCCTTCCTTCAGAAAAGTGTCATGGCCCCCAGGAGAGGAAGCTCTAAAAGAGAATGAGCTAAATGAATGCTTTATTATCCAGGGTGGGTGTGGAGAAAATCAGACACAAAGCACCAGGCTCATTAGCATCCACTGAAGCATCGTTATATTCATCTTAGGAGCTCAACAAGAAGAGCAATAGGTAGAGGACATCATGGGGTCTTCTCCCCTTCTTGAACTTTTATTACATCTGCTATAATCAAAACCAGAGATTTATTGATTGGATAAAAAAACTAGAGGGCATGTGTACATATAGATATGTATATCTGTATATATACATGTATATGTGTGTTTATGTATATACGTGTATATGCGTATGTATGTATATATATGTATGTTGTATATATGTATATGTGTGTATGTGTATACATGTGTGTATATTTACGTGTGTGTGTGTGTTGCTTTATCCCATGTTAAAACCCCATCCATATATACAACTCCCTAAGACTAGGAGAAAACTGTATAAACTTTCAAAACATTTGAGCAAATATGTATGTAATGGCCACACAATGTATATAGCATTTTGGTTAATAGTGTGAATCTGAAAATAAGTAAGGTATTCCAATAGATAACCTTTGGAAGTAAAAGAGACTGACATGTTCACATGTATAATGCAAGTAACACTGTGTATTCCAGGAGTTTGGAAGACAACATGAATTCATCACACACTCAATAAACATAGATTAAATGCTCATTAAGTGCTGGATTTGATACAGAATCTATAATACAAAATTGCCCATGAGGTTCTTCTCTCCAGATTTTGTGTAGCATGAGTAAGAAATTTCAACATTGTAGGGTTAGGGCTAGAGCTGAGGCAGGAGAGCAAGTGAGGCCCTAAGAAGGAACCCTACCTGGATCCCTTGAGCAACTCAGGCAAGTGGGGCAGGGCAGAGACATTTTTATTCTTAAGGCTCACAGGGGCTATTTGGTGAGCCAGAGATGAGCTTTTATTAGTTTTTCAGCCAGAAGTTTAATTTTACATTCGTGCCAAACAATAAAGTGCATGTTATAGGAAGTTCTTGTTATATCTGCACAGCTATCTGGTCTACCTCAGGGAGCCCCCGCCCCCTCATCCAGCTCTCCTGCTCATGTTCCCACAGTGAATATTGGGGCTTGTGGTGAGTTGAATGAAAATGGACTCCAAAGGCCCAAGAGAGTGGTAGTATTAGGAGGTGTGGCCTTGTTGGAGGAAGTGTGAGGGCGGGGCAGGCTTGTAGATTTCAAATGCTCAAGCCAGGCCCAATGTCACTTTCTCTTTCTGCTGCCTACCAACCAGATGTATAACTCTCCGCCACTTCTCCAGCACCATATGTGCCTGTGTGCCTCCCTCATGCTTTCCACCATGATGAGAAAAGAGTAAACCTCTGAACTGTTTAGTTCAGCTAATTGGTGAACTAAATTTAGTTCATCTAATTGGCGAGCCTCAGCACCAGTTAAGTGTTTTCCTTCACAAAAGTTGTCTTGGTCATGGTATCTCACACAGCAATAGAAACACAAACTAAGACAAAGTTTTCAGCCAGTCAAGAGGAGGAGGGTAAAGAACAGCTTGCTCCCCTTCTTTTGCTCACAGAAGAAACAGAGTTCAGGGGACCTGCACCTTGACCACTCAGAGTGACTAACACTGTAGGGCCTTAATTTAAAAGCTTGTTTGTCTATTTCTTACCTTATGACTTTGGCAGATCTGTTCCTTTGTCTTAGTCAGAATTGCCTAACTGCCACAAAAAAATAAATTAAAGTTTAAAAGCCTAACATAATCATTTATTTTTGTACAGCTCATGAAAACATATTAACTCAAACAATAAAATAAGTTGTAAAGACTAAAATATTACACACAGAATTAGTATTTAGTATCATATACATATATATATGCATATATATATATATATATATATATATATCTCCTTGTACACACACACACACAAACACACACACACCTCATTAGGAGACACAGTAACAGAAAAACCCTTATTTACAATAACAGTGAAGAAGATGAAATATTTAGGAAATATTTAAACGTAAATAAACTTGGGAAACTACATGAGACAAAAACATCCGTGAGAAATGTCAGAGTGAACTTGAACTGATGCAAAGGCATTTCAAGGCCTTGTGAAGTATGGCTTCATCTTATGAGTGTTGACTATCCCTAATCGGTGCATAAATCTGACACCATCTCAATAAAGCACAAATAAGTCTTTATGTAGAAGTAAACACATCCATGTACAAACCATGTGGAGAAACAAACAAACAACAAAATCCCCAAAATAGCCAATAAAATGCTTGAAAGAAAGAACATAGGAAAGGCTGGCTGTCCCAGACATTAAAACATACTATAAAGTCCTTATAATTAAAACAGTATGGTGTTGGCAGTATGGTGTTAAAACAGTGTGGTGTTGGCAGAAGGCTGGATAAGCAGACCCAGAGAGTGAATCAGAGAACACAGAACTAGATTGCAGTACATTTAAAAGTGTAGAACATTATCATAAAGGTGGCACCACAAATTTACTGGGAGGAAAATAATCAAGGACAGTTCAGAGGCAATTCAGTATCCATTAGAACAAGTAAAGTTTAGAGCACATATCATGGCATATATAAGCATGATCCTAAATGTAGTTGAGATATAAATATAAAAATTAAAACTCCTGGGAGAAAGTATGAATAAATTCCTGGGTGTAAGGAGCAAATTCTTAGCAATGTCTCATAACTGAGAGACACTTTATGAAAACATTGATTTGACTAAACAGAAATAGATTTATTTTTCTGGACAGCAGAAAAGATCATAAGCAAAATCAAAGACAATTGATAAACTTTTAAAAACTAAAAAGTAAATCTACCCAGACACAAAATACAAATATTAGTACCACTCAAAGAATTCTTAAAAATTTGGAAGTGAAACCCTGGGGAGAAACCTTGCTTGGATCCCTTGAACAACTCAGGCAACTGTGGGTATAGCTTAGTGGTAAAGCACTGGCCTAGAATTCACAAAGACCAGGTTTCAATCCCAGGCCTGAGATAGCTAGATATAAACAGATACACACACACACACACACACACACACACACACACACACACACACACACACACACATATACATACACACACACAAATAGATGCAAGACGAATAAATAGATAGATAATAGATACATAGAAACACAGATCTTAGATACATAGATGCATATGTAGGTGGTAGATAGATGGATGATACATACATACATGATGGATAAAGAAGAGAGAAAGAGAGAGAAGGAGGGAGGAGAAATCCTACCGTGGGAAAAGCTGAGAACTTGATCTGTACTATCAAACCCTATTTCAAACAGAACTAATAAACCTCAATGTTTACTGAGAACCAGTTTTTTGGTAATCTACTCTGAAACGCAAAAAGGAATTTAGCAAACATCATATCTCAACTAGTAATTTTCCCAACCCTAGAGAGGCACAAGTTAGTAATTCTTAAATTAATTCATGTAAATCCCATGAAAAGGAAAGTAAGTAAGTAAAGTAGATAATTAGAACATGATTTCTTAACTTCAGGCTCAGACAGCATTGCTACCATAACCACTATATGGTGATGATTCTATAAGGTTCATGTGTAGTTAATAGTATGGTTTCAATGGTTCTATAGGTGCATGTGTAGTTAATGGTATGCTTTCAATGGTAGCGCTCCCTTACGTGAAAACCTCATTGGAATTAAGAAAAATGGGATTAATCTCACATTTCAGATTGGATAAAGACTCCCTAGATTCTCTTTACACTGATTTGATTTGCAGAGATCATAGATTTGTTAAGGAAAAACGGGAAAAATTCCCAAGAGTGGAAGGGCTTCCAAGAAAGAAAAACCCCCTTGTAATACTTCTGCAAATTTTTTGCTAGTCTGAAATGCTTTCAAGAAGGAAGTTGATGTAAAAAAGACTGAAAAGGGGGGTTGGGGAGGAATTGAAAACCTTTCTGGGTTCAGTCCCAATTTCTTTTTATCTTAAAAGGACAACTTAACATCTGCCAATGGAAAATATAGTTCACTAAATAAAAGGTTGAGTGTGTCCTGCTTATGAAAATCTTTAAAAATACACACAGTGACGTATCTGTTGCATAAATTCTCCCCCGGATCAATATGTTCCCTTCTGACTCATTGACTTAAATTTCAAACTATTGCCCATATTGTCAGAGGCTATGATCTAAAGAACAAGGCAGTGCTTGGCAAATTACCTGAGTGACCACGCAGCCCAGTGAATTTTGAGCATCTTAGTTGCTAATTATGATGAATGTTACCCTAATTTTTATAAGCACAAGGTCCTGTGTGTTTATCACTGAGGCAATCTCGTGCCAAGAATGGGAAGTAAGAGAAAAACAATTGCCTTCCCCAGTAAGGCATGCCAACTGGCCAGCGTGTGTGTCTTTAGCTGGTGTGGCAAAGTAACATAACTCTAATTCAGAATACCCACGAGCACTGACAAATGGCCACGTCTTTCTAGACCTAGCGGGTTCCTCTCCAATGCCTCCTCTTAGAACTATACTTGACCTCACTGTCTTTTCAGTGGAATCCACTGGGGATGGGTTGTTTTTGGTTTTGATACAAGAATGCTTGATCCTAAAGTCTTGCCGAAGAAGACACAAGGAGGAACAGAGTCGACGCACATTCCCATTATGGCAGAGAAACACACAGAGAGATGACTTAATTTATTTTTTTTTAATGAAATATTTTATTTTGGCCTCCCGAGAAAAATAAAATGCAGCAGATCTTCTGATATCACCACCAGAGGGCAGAAAACATTAAGAAATGGGGCAAAGAAAACCCACTTGTCTGAGTGCCTCGGTTGTAGCGTGGAGTCTGAGGTGTCTATCTCAAGGAATGCACTCATGCAGAAACCAAATTAGGTCCTTGTAAATAGGATAGGAGGGGGTACGGATGGGAGAACTGTGGGTCTGTACCAGTCAAATCCTGCACCATGCTCTCACGACTACTCACTTTTACACATTTGTTCATTACTGTATTGATGTAAACATTTACGGATATTGGCCATGTTAAATTGTAATGATCCCCTCCAAGTGATACATGAGGATAGTATTCTCTATCCATGCTTACCTGTAAAAGGAAGAGTGATCTGAGAGAGCTGCTCCAGAATCAAAGTGGCCACAATCTGGGGTTTGATTCACATATGGGTCCGTGAGTATCTCTGAAATCAGGGGCGTGGCTCTCTCCTTGGCTGGCACAATGGCTATGGTGGGTCTCAGGGGGGGCTGTGATGGAAGAGTCAAACTTGCAGGTCCAGCCCTGCACTGGGACACTAAGGCCAAGTGCATGTTCTACTGATGTTGGACCAATGGGGTGTGTGTGTGTGTGTGTGTGTGTGTGTGTGTGTGTGTGTGTGTGTGTGTTTGAGTGTAGGTATGTATGAGTGTGAGTGTGTGAGTGTGTGTGTGTGTTTGAGTGTATTGAATATGAGTGTGGGTATGTATGAGTGTGAGTGTGTGAGTATGCATATGAGTATGTGTGTGCAAGTGTGAATTGTGTGTATGAATGTGAGTGTGTGTGAGTGTGTGTGTATCATTCAGTGTGTTTGTCAGTGTGTGTGTATGTGTGTTTGAGTGTGTGAGTGCAGGAATGTATGAGTGAGAGTATGTGAGTGTGTGTGGATGTGTGTGAATGTGTGAGTGTGTGTATCGGTGTATGTGACAGAAAGTATCTGTAAGTGTGTGTGTATGAGTGAGTGTGAGTGTGTGTGTGTGTGTGTGTTTTTGTGTGTACTCTTGTACTCTTGAGAGAAGAACATACTTGGGAGTCAGACAATACAAATATCTCCTGTTGCCTTCGCCATCACTTTTTATTTCCTATTTCATTCATAGTTAATCTCACACTTCTATTTTCCACATTTCTATGTATTCCCCTCCCTTCTGATCCCATGGTTTTTCTTTTTCAGAAGATGTGTGATGAGTGGTTGGTTTTAATGGTTCAAAAATTATTTCAATTGTGCTCATAAACTTGACACTGTAGAAAGAACTTGCACACAAAAGTGATGATGAACTTAAAAGTGAACTAGATTGGTCTATTCCAATTTCCTACGTGAGGTGACACTTTACCAAACATACTAGGACATTCCCTGTTCTTCATTTACAGTTCTTCAGCACTTATTTTATGGAAGATGTATACATCTTACCTAGACTCCATTGGTATATTCCAAATATACTATTTCTTCCCAGAAGTTTGAGGATATGGTCATGACCAGCAACACTTGGGTGAACTACAAATCCCATGAGACACATGCTTTCATGTGCTGAGCAGGAAGAATGAAGGGACTGAAATAATCTATCAACCGATATCATTCTGGACATAGGCCCTGAGCATGGGAATGAATATGTATGCTAGGTTTTCTGTTGGCCCATGTTGATCTAATATGTTTTTGATAATGGGAATGAATGTTTTCCTTACTTTTTAATCATAATCCCAGACATAGGTGCAGTCTATTAATGTTCTTTCCTATCTTAACACTACAAAAGTCTGCTTTGCCTAAAGCATTTCATTACTTCATTTTTATCTCCTCTCTTCCAGGTTTTTAGTCTCTCTTCTGCTATACAATTCTGTTTCTTCCTTTAGAAGTAGGCAATGCTGAGGTGGTCATATTTGTGTGATATTCATAAACAAACCACCTTTTGAACCTGGCAATCATGATTTTTTTTCTTATTGTTGGGACACCTTTGGGAACCAAATTCTCCCTTAATAAAGCTGAGCAAGTTCAAAGGAAAAACCTGACTATGTTTTGACCCACACTGGACCTGCTCAGCATAGCCCCTCAGAGATGGGTCCTGTCATTTTGCTCCAAGCATGTGACTAAGCCAGATGCACCGCCATCTAAGCTCAAGTTGGAAGCATTTTGTTCTTTTCCAAACTCGAGTGTCTCTCTTGCTCCAGTACTCACATGACCACGTTGCCTTGGAGAATGTGTGAGGCTATGTGGAACTATCTACAGTATTCTGACTTTCTTGATATTTCATGATGAAGCTGAGGTCTACTAGGAAGAGCTGGGCCCTTGCATGAGTGGGGCTTTCATGTGTCTCAGGTTCCAAGCACAAACTTAAAATGCTACATCCAACTTATGAAGAAGTGCAGTTTCTCTGCTGTTTACAAGCAAGCCGCTCCTTTTCAGACATTGATCTCATCGTGCATGGGGGAAACACAGACATTTGCCAGGATTGGGTATTAAAGTTGCTTCTCTTTTAACTGGACTCATCTATGATGCGCATGCTCTGGGCTGAGTGCTCGCAGTCTTTCATACTTCCTCCCATCCTATGCGTGCCCAAAGATGGCAGGACTGGAGCTGGCCTCATAACACAAGCAGTATCATCAGCATCGGCATCCTCGGGGTGCTCACTGGATGGCCTTATCTCTTCCCCTTGATGTAGCACCAAGTCTGCTGAGTCTAAGGAACATTTTGGTGAGCACTCTGCTCCTTAACGTTTTTCCTGTCAGTATCTCTTTACAATGCTCCTCTGTGTGACCAGTTGTCTGGTCTTTTTATGACCAGAACATACATTCAATGTAGCTTTGAAGGGATTTTCAGGAATTCTGAAAATCAAACTTCTGCCTCATCTATCTGGCCACCTGCTAAGGCTACCGTGACACTGTTACCTCACATGATGACCAAAACCCTACCAATACATCCATTGCTTTCTAGATTAACCAACAGTGAAGGGACCAAACTGGACTCTACTTTGCCCTTCTCTGAGTAGGATCTGTGTGTTGAAAGCCTATTTGACTTGTGTCGTTTTGGGTGACTTGTTGACTCACAAGGATAAGCGCCCACTTCTTTGTAAAAATTTTTGTTCCCCAGGAGCTGAGGGACAAATTCACTCTCAGGAAATGAATGATAAGCCATTCCTCACATTTGCTTTTGTGTCTCCAGTCTCAGTGTTCCATTGTGGAAGTGCATGACAATGTACATGTGTGTATACATGTGTGTTTACATGTGTGTACATGTGTGTGTACATGTGTGGAGGCCAGAAGACAACTTTGAGTGTCTTTCCTCAGGAATCCCTCACACACACAGACACAGACACACACACACACACACACACACACACACACACAGAGAGAGAGAGAGAGAGAGAGAGAGAGAGAGAGAGAGAGAGAGAGAGAGAGTTGCTTTGAGCTGGGGTCCTTCTCTGGCATGCTGGGCCGGATGGTTAAGAGGCCCCAGCGATGCACTATATCCATCCTCCCGCTGCTGGAATCACAAGTCTGTGTCAGTTTGTTCAGCTTTCTTAATGGGTTGTAGAGATTAAAGTCTGGTCCTTATGCTTGTAAGGTTGAGCATGTAGTGACTGTGCCAGTTTTTTAGGGCTGAGTTAACCACTTGGAAACTGTTTTTAAAAAAGAGATCCTTCTGTGCTTCATTGAGGCCAGAAAGAGATTTACCCCATGGCATTGAAGGTGCCATTCCCACTGGTTCTATGGCTTCAAAGGAATTGACATTTCCTCTCCCCTGTGTATTTTTTATAAGAGGACAGGACATTTGGAGAGCTTTTCCTGGGATGTCTTTATTGAAGCTTTTCAAGATCCTGAGTGGAAGACCCAGAGAAGCTGCACCTGGACTCCTGACCATGGAATCTGAGCTGTTAAGAGTAGGTTGTTCTGATTTAAATTTGTGCTGATTTCATGTAAGGCATGATCATATCATTAGAATGAGAAGCAAAAGCACAGTGCATCAGTATTCAGGCAGCAATGGTGTGAACAATGAGTAGAGGCACAGACCCCAAAGCCATGTTGGGTGGATTTGTGTTCGAGCCCCACCACCTACATGTTGTGTGAACTTGGGGTGTTCCTACATTTTCCTATTCTTTGATTTCCACATAATGAAATGAACTGGATGGAGGGCTACTCTCATGGAATTATCTTGAGGATTAATGAATCTCGGCACAGTCATTAGAAGAACAACTGACACATGATAAGCACCCTATAGACCATTAGGCATCCTCAAATGAACTTATTCTATTCATACCAGTGGCTCTGAACATAAGGAAGGCTCTCATTATTTACCCCGAAGAGATAAGCATGAGTCATCTTACTGTAGTCAAAACATTTGACCAAAAGATGAACTTATCAACCTATTGCCTTTCGGAAATTAAATTCAGTTAAGAAAACGTGCATAAAGTCTTATAGTGAGTACCATTTCAATTTTAAACTGCAAAGAGAGCACCTGCAAATATGATCATATCTGAAGATCTTGCTGCTCCCTCCTAGGGTTTAGATATGGTCTGAGAGCATCAATTGAAACTCATGCAAGGGAAGCTCAGGCTGCGTTGTGGTGATACTGAGGTGAAAAGCCTTTACCAAGTGATGCTGGGTGAATGATAACTGGGTCATGGGGTTATATGGAGGTTGGTGTTTTCCTCTAGAAGGAGGTCACGAGGATGCCATCTCCTCTGACCTCTCTGACTCCTCATATCACCATTCTGTCTCTTTGGCACATGCTTGTGACATTGTGGTACCATCTGGCATGGGGCCTTCACCCGAGCCAACAAGATGCTGAGGATTCTGTGATCTAGAGGATCTACAACCCTGAGATAAGTAAGACGCCTTCCTATACAAAGTGCTTGGACTGGGATGCAGCCCCATAGCAGAGCGAATGCTTAATTAACACCCACAGGCCTGGATTTCAATTCTCAGCACCATTGGGGGAACTCCATAAAATACCAAGATCCACATAGCACCATAAAATGAACTGAACTGACATTCCTTCTGCCCCAAGATTTAAGAATCAAACAAATTTCCATAGTGATAGTCATCACTGAAACACTTGGGAACAGCTACTGAATTCTCATACTGTAATTGTTGTACAGTATTCTCAATGATTGTGCAGCAAACTAAACTAGAATGAAAATATTTTATGATATATTACAGAATAGTTGGGCAGAAAGATGACAGAAGATGATAGATATATTAGATAGATAGATAGATAGATAGATAGATAGATAGATAGATAGATGATGGTTTATAGATAGATGGTTGATGGATGGATTATAGATAGATAGATGATAGTAGGTAGATAGATAGATAGATAGATAGATAGATAGATAGATATAGATAGATGATGGTTTATAGATAGATGGTTGATGGATGGATGATAGATAGATAGATAGATAGATAGATAGATAGATAGATAGACCTTGTAGTTCCAGTAATAAATGGAAAAAATACATTTAAATCTGAGGTGATCAAAATAAAAGTGAATTGACTTTTCAAAAACTTCTGTGTTAGGCTCTGTAAGTAAGGCACTGGTTGTGCTAGCATGAGTTTGGATCTCCAGCACCCTGAAATTACAGGGCTTGTTGGCAGTGTACATCTATAATTCTTCTGCTGGGAAGGCAGCTACAGAAGGATCCCTGGACATCCCTGGGCAGCCAGATATCCAGTTCATCACCCAGGCTCCGAGAGATACCTCGTCTCAGAAAGAAGTTATGTAAACTTCTGTCCAACACATGTTAGAAACTAATCTGCAATAAGCAGATAAGGCAAATGTCTAAGTGTCAACATGTAACAATGAACAATGCAAATTAATGTCTGTTCATAAATCAGCTCTTGGTAAGGTTCGAGGGGAAGCCCTTCTTCATACAGGAAGTAGTTCAGTAACCCAGACTCTTTCTAACCATGACTTCCCCAACCCTAGGGTTTCCACTGTTCCTTGCATCTGTAGGATAAGAGGGAAATGTCACTGAAGACCATGGATATGTTAATCAACAAGATTGAAAGCAGGACAATCCAGTCACATGGTCGCACTTCCCTGCAAGGGGCAGATGGCTCTCTCTGCCATGAGCTCACCAAACAATGTCAACATCCAGTTGTGTGTGGCTGGAAGCCAGCATTAGAAAGCATGATTTCTAAGTCCAGATCATCTAGGTTCAAGCTGGTTTCCCCCTGTCTATCTCTCGATTTCTTCAGTTCCTCCTCTTTTCAGTGAAGGTTTAAAAATGTTGTGCATCTCAAGAATCCCATGACACTTAAATTAGGTGATGTGTTTGGAATCGCTATGAGTGTAACTATCATTTAATGAGGATACAGAATGTTTTCTTTTAACTATGTCATTGGTTTGGGAAGCAAAGCAGTCGTTCATCTCTGCTAAGCACACAACTGTGTGGGTGCTAGAAAGAACATTTTGTTTCCATTGAGAATGGCTAGGCTTGGGAAGGTCATAGAAGCAGAATCTTAATTAAATGGCTGATGTTTTGCTGTCGTGAAACACCCTTGGCCTGGGCAGCTGTCACCGTGAGAGCATTGAGAGATCTCATCTTTTATTACTGGCAGCTCCTTGGCACCCTAGGCTTTATCATACCCTGATTTAGTGTTCGGAGATAATGCTAAGAAGACATTACCACATGCTTCTATCTCAGCTAAAACAAGGCTGTCTGAAGCTTAGGTTGGCATGGGTTGGGTGCAGTGCAGGACCTCAGTCGACAATGAGTGTGGGAGCAATAAATATACCCAAGAAACAGCTTTGGAGAGCTGGTTCATTTATGGGGCGGGGGGAGAGAAAAGAATGGGGAGGTGGTTAATGGGGCAAGGTTTTAGTGGCCATATACTATTGGCCAGAGCAGGGGTTGGAAGATGCTTTATCTACATAATTAGGGGCTGCAGGGGCCTGGGCTAAAAACCTTATAAGGTCAAACAAGGAGTGAAGCCTGATAATTGTCAAGGTAATAAATTCCTGCTAGGGTTGATCATGGGGGAGCTAGCTTTATGACACTAGGTAGGGAGCAGAGAGATACCCAAATCCTGCTCCCTTAACCCTTCTTTCATAATCCTTGGCCATTATGGTCCCACACCCATGAGTATCCCATGAAAGGATCTGAGCTTCTGGGTGCTTCTGATCATTGGGAGCAATGGCACCACTACTGACGAGCAAAGGCTATAACATTTACAATGTGAGTCCTCCCTCCGCACAATCTAACCCATGTGTGTAGCCAGCATAGGCAGGGGGGACGCTTGACCAGAATTTCTCAAGGCTCTGTGATGCAGACTTCTAGAAACAGATGAGGAGTGTGCCTCATTTTTATTCCTATGCCATTCTCCAAGTCTCTCAATGTCAAGTCCCACGTCTGCCTTGCTGCATACCCATACGTCCTCCCCCTGTGCCACAGTCTCACGTATTTTGAGCTGTCCTCCTCGGTAAGCATCTTATATGTTCTTTTCCAACTGGCTCCCAGGGTTCCACCCAAGTTTACTCCTGAGGCACGATCTCCACAAAAGGCTTATCCTAGCCCTTCTTACATATAATGAACTCCAACTGACCTACCAAGGTCATGGCTGCAGCTCTCCCTGTTGATTCTTTCCTTTTGAGAGCTTGCCCCAGCTCCTACTGGGTAACCTCCACGTGCCTCGCAGGGTTGCTTTGCTTACTGCCCTAGCGCCTTGGCAAGTCACTACAATATTCCTGTTCTCCTTCCCTCCTCTATCCAGCAGGAAAGGCAATGATTGCTGTTAATAACCAATGGTTATTTAATTCAACTGCCCATGTGAGCCACTGTTTATTTAATTCTTTGCTGTATCCTGGGTCTCTGCCAACTGTTAGATCAGATTTAATCTTCATGACATCTTTGTGAGATGTTTGTAGATGGGAAAACCAGAACAGAGTCATTAAGGTGCGTAATCGGATGGGGGTCTAGCCCGTGAATCTTCAGAACTTTTGAGGAGCTTGTGCCTCAGATGGGTGTCTTGTTTCCTAGAGCATAGGAATGAAGGACCTGTCATAACCAGAGGCTTATATAGAATAAACACCAAGATCCCACACTGCCCACTCAGGTCAGCACCGTCTCTGCTGCACTAATTCTGCCACCCCAGCTCGGTTTACACAAAGTCAATACCGTAAACTTAAATGTGACCTAGTTTATTCTAACTGTGGGTTGCGGTTCCATTAGTCAACAATCGATTACTAAGAACTTAGCTTTTGAGCAACCACTATAGATGCAGCCTTTCTTCTCTGGTCTCTCCTATAAACTAACCTTGTTACTTTACATACCTCTGACTACCTCCCACCTCTTCCAAATGACCTAGAAATGCAGAGGGAACTACATCCTGCAGGTGCCACATTCCAAAGGACAACACGGATGTAGGAGAGGAACCTGGGATGTGTGCTGAGGTGACTCTCTAGCTAGCTCAAGCTCCAAATGCCAGCCTTCTGCAGAATGATGCTAGTGGGCAAGAATGGGGAGAACAGCTGGACCGCGTCACACCAAGACTCGGTTCATTGGCAGTGGTTCCTTCCATGATGGTACCATAGGATCAAATGAGAGGTTCCAAAGGGATCTTAGCTGGCCTGGCTGGTAGTTAACAGAGGCGAGCTGAGACTCGCCACTGCAGCTTAGCTGCTACCCTTCTGCTTAGCCTACAAAGCTGGAAGAGTGTCTCATGGAGAATGATAGAGTATGAGCAGAGGACACCTCACAACAGATCCCTGAACCTTCTTCACTGGTAGCAGTGTGGGGACCCAGCCCATCCGCCCTAACATCAAACTCTTCTGTCTCCTTTACTTCTGGTCTCTAGACTGAAAGTTCATGTTGTTTTGGTTTTGTTTCTTGCTAACTTTTTTACTCTATATGTCAAGTGTTTAAGTCCCTTTAACTGGGGACTTAAAAATAGTGATGTGTTTCATAAAGACAGTTTCATGAGTCTTCTTTGTACTTTGACTGCATTTACCCCTCTCCCCTCCACAACCACCACTATCCACTCTTTCTATTCATTCTTGTTCCCGTCTTTGTGATAAGGACCTAATAAACTGACCAGTAAGGGAAGCTGCTTTCGCTCTCCCGCCAGGACCAGATGGATGGATCTGTAGATAATGCACCTTTATGCTTTGTCCCTCGAGAAATGGACCTTCCCAATCCCACCAGCATTCTTGTGTTACTCTAAGTTCAGTATATGAGAGTCATCATGTGTGAATGGAAGAGTGAGATGGATTAGCCACAACAGAGAAGAGGCCATTGAAGGTG
The DNA here is from genome assembly GCF_011064425.1 of Rattus rattus. Taxonomy (NCBI): domain Eukaryota; kingdom Metazoa; phylum Chordata; class Mammalia; order Rodentia; family Muridae; genus Rattus; species Rattus rattus. The sequence goes on along the minus strand of NC_046154.1, from coordinate 196,498,759 downwards.
AGAAAGGACCAGGGAGATACTGTCTACCGTTCTCCCTATATCAGAGGGAGAAGAATAAAGGGAAGCTTGTCTCCTTTCTCCTAAGGAGATTCCGTGGGGAGTCATGTCAAAAACCACTGATGCCACCTGCGTTAATGGGGTAGAGACCCTGCTCTCATCCAATTGCTCTTGTTCTGTGAGCTCAAGTTCAACTAATGTACATTTATATACCGGTGACCATACCTACTGCTATCATGTCGTATGCATAAAATAGCCCCAGCATGTGGGCCCTTCGAGTAACAAAAGAATTAGGGTGCACAGAGGGTGAGGAGGGCTCTGTCATCAAGCACAGGAAAGTAGTATGCATTGCATATAAACAAGGAGAGCTTTGCTCTTTCTGTGATGTCTGGGGTTTTGGTTTCTTCAGAACTCCCTTGGGGGAAAGGAAAGAACTATGAACGGCAAAGCAGGCAAACTAGAAGAAAACAGAGAAATGAAAACAAAACGCAAAGCAACTATGGAGAAGAAAACTCGAATGGCCGGACCTCCTCACAGATGTAGAAGCTCCCACCATGGTGTCTGGGATCGACTCAGAACTTGTGAATGGCTGAACATGACACTATGATCCTATTCTATAAGACTCATTAGAAGGAACATTTCCTCCCAACAAGGTTTTTGGGTAATGTAACCAGATTGGAGCCACCACTTTCTCTATCAGCATCTGCTTCTCAAAGCTAAAAAGCTCCCTCCCGATTTATTTCTTTTGGGTTTTTATTAGTTCTTTGGCAGTTTCAATGTGCTTTAACCATATTCAATCCCCTCATTCAACTCCTATAAGATCCACCCTTCCTTTCTATTCACACTCAATTTTGTGTCTCCTCTTGTTCCCTCTCCTCTCCTCTCCCCTCCTTCCCTCTCCTTTCCTCTCCTCTCCTCTCCTCTCCACCCTTCAATACCATTTATGCTGGCAAATACTCTTGATCATGTGACCTTCCAGTAGAGAGTACTCGACTTACCAAGGACTACATTCTTAGAAAAGCTCTCTCTCCCTCTCCCAGCAGCTAACAATTATCAATCAATCCATGGCTACGAATAGGATTGTGTGCCCAGATCTCCTCTTTCTGTGCTGGGTTTTGGTCTAGCTGGGGATTGCGGAAGGTTTGTGGACAGAGACTGTCCAACCACTGTGAGTTCTATGTGCTGCTGCTTTATTGTGTCCAGGAGATAGTGTTTCCTTTTAGTCATCCATTGCCTCAGTCTCTTAAATTCTTTCCACCACATTCCCTTCCAAAATGATCCCTGAGTCTTGGGACTGTGTGTGTGAGTGTGTGTGTGTGTGGGGGGTGCAGTGGGGGTGTGTGTGTGTGTTTTCCCTTTAAGACCCAGCAATCTACAGTCCCTTATTCTCTGTGCCTCAGGCATTTGTGGGTCACTGTGTTAATCATAATCCGAGCAAGTAGAAGCTCCTCAGATGAAGGCTGAGAGATTCATTGATCTATGGGTTTAACAAGTCATTAGGATTCGGTTTAATCCTATGTTCACTTGGCAATATAATAGTAGTAGTAGGTTTGTTACTAGGGCCTATGACCTGTCTTGCCATAGGTTCTTAGCCCAATAATGTTATGAGTTAATAGTTTTTATCTCATGGAACAAAGCTTGAATCCAGACACTTGTTTCCAGATTATCCTAGGTAATAAACAAACTCCGGTGTTATTTTTTTTTTACTCTATAAATTTATAAAGTTCTTCTAGAAAGTGCCTTAAGAAAATTATGATTTAATTAGAGAAAAACGAAGATTTTGAATCTGTATTAAATCCTTCGACATATCAGTATCAAATTTGGATATCATTGGGTTTTATTTATTGTGTTCAGATGTTTCATTTTAAAAATTGCTGTGTGAATTTCAATTTTTAAAAGCTATTAAATGGATTTTGACTCACATTAAGTCAGAATTTCCAACAGTTTCTGAAGGGACCCCAAATATGCTTCTGCTATTTTGTACTGAGCATTTATACAAAGCAGTGTTCTCAGTACTGTGATAAAATCTAAATGTCAGTCCGCTCTGAAAGACCCTGAGGAGGCTCTGTGTCCTGCAGCATTGAGTATTCAGCCAAGATCTCTTTATATAAAATATATGAGTGCATCTTTTCATTACTGTGCAAATGTCCTCTCATTTTCAATGAACATAAAACTTATTTGTACACTCAGGAATTGTTTTCAAGTAAATGTCTCTCTAATCAAATGCATGCTATCAGTATGTAGCTGTTTGTATATTTATCTATCTAAATATTCATAAAATTTTTCCATACTTTGAGGGTTGTGAGTAGAGAATGATTCTGTAGCAGATTGATTGTAGACGTAAATTACAATTCTCTTGTGTGTCTCCAGTCCACCAGCCCTCTTCTCCAGCCTGGGGAAACACCAAGTCTTTATAATCCCCTCACCCAGTTCCTTAAAACAAATCTGTTACAACACGCACACGCACATGCGCACACACACACCACCATCATATTGGTTCTATTTCTTTAGAAAACCCTACCTCTGAGTAATACACCAAGTACATGTTAAATGATGGCTAAGTAAAATAGAGTCTCTTTCTAAGTGGTCAGACTAATTGTGCTTTGTAGGCAAAAGCATAATAAGAAGTAATAAAACACAGATTTCTAGATAAAAGGCAGTTAAGAGCTGACTATGTCATGCCTTTAATCCCAGCTCTTGGGAGGCAAGAGCGGGCAGATCTCTGTGATTTGGAGGCCAGCTTGTTCTACAAAGTGAGTTCCACAACAGCCAGGGTTATGGTGCCTCCAAAGCCCAAAGGGGTATGGGGCAGTTAAGAATGTAGGTGCTTAGCAAAGCCAAAGGACCAAGCATGAAGGTGAACGAAGCCTCCTGCTCTTCACCGGGCCCCATCTGAGGCCGGCCAGGCAGAATGGTTTCTACTGACAGTGCAGACAGAAGCTTCCTTGAAGTGCTGCCTTATGTGTTAAGCATGTTAGGAAAGTCACCCTACCATGGAGCCACATCCCTAGTCTCTAGGCTAACATTGCTACCTGCTCTGCACCTCTATCTCCCTGTCTGCAAAACGGAGATAAGTAAAAAGATAATGTGCCCGCCTTCTCAGAAACTGGTGTAAATTCTCATTACTGCCTATATGGCTGATTCATTCCTAACGCAGGAAAAGTACATTGAACAAAGGGGAAATCAGCATTATCTGTGTGCTTATGAAACATTAATGCTTTGTACATTATTTTCTATCATGCACGTGGTAAGAACATAGTTTTGATCAGACAACGGAAATGAAATGCTGTCTTGTAGACCCCCAAGGCTCAGCTGAAAAGTAACTGTGGTGGTAAGTTTTCATGGTCAACTTGCCACATTCTAGGAATACTTCCAGAGGGAGTCTCAGTAACGGATTGCCTAGATTGGTTGGGCTGTGGGTATGTCCATGGGGACTTACCTTGGTTATTTTAATTGAGATGAGAAGCTCTTCTCTCATAGACCTGGGCATGCAGAGCACTGTGGGCTATAGGCAAGGTTTAGAAAGAGTTTGAGGGGCAGCCTAGGGTCACTAGAGAGCCCTGAGGCAAGGGTGGCATACACTGGATGGTAGACTCTGGTGTGCTGATTTGGAGGAAGTTGGAAGGGAAGCTGAGCTGGAAGAACAGTGGGGTTGGAGGCCTTGCCTGTCCATGCTGGAACTTGAGACAGAAAGAACTAAAAGAATTCTCAGTGGATAGCTAGTAGAACCCATTGAGGAAATGGGTGTGAACTGTAAAGGAGGAAGTGTCTGAGAGTTATTCTCCAGCCATTGGTTTATGCTTCTGGCTGGACAGTGGAGACGTGGACACTGAATTACGTGTAGGATGGGGATCTTCATAGTTCTAGCAATTTCCTACGAAGTTCTGTTAGTGAATCTTGGCTGGACAAGATCTACAGAGGTGGTTTTTATCATAAAGACCAAAGTTTTTCTCTTTCTGTGGAGATGGCTTGCCTGCTTTGAACCTTGTCACTTACAACATATATATCATGACTAAGTTAGGGTTTCTACTGCTGTGATAAAATGCCATGACCAAAAGTATTTGAGGAGAAAAGAGTTTATTTTATTTCACATTCTCTATGCCCAATCACAGTCCATCACAGAGGAAGGACAGGACTGGAACTCAACCAGGACAGGAACCCGGAGGCAAAAGCATAGCTATGCAGAGGTCATGGAGGGATGCTGCTTACTGCCTTGCTCCCCATGGCTTGCTCAGCCTGCTTTCTCATAGACCCAGCAAGAGGTGGCTCCACCCACAGTGAACTGCAGCTTACCCACAGGCCAATCAGAGGGCAGCATTTTCTCAACTGAGAATCTCTCTTCAAAAATGATGAATTAGTGTCAAGTTGACAGAAAGCTCACCCGCACACCGCCCAAGTGAGTGTCCCCAGTCACTCTGCTTGGAGCACTTACAAGCAGCAGTTTTTAGAACAGCCTGCTGGACAAACTCGACTTGATTCTTCTCTAAGCTTGAGCTCTTGTTCTATGCTTTGGTGTGTTTACTCTTCCTTCTCCATAAAGAGAAAGCTTTCCAACTTTCCCATCAGAGACACTTCCCTACCAACTACTCTCCTAGACACCACTAACCCCAGCCAATACGTGGACCATGATGTCTCCTGCTTGTGTGGGCTCAGGGTTCTCTACGGCTATGCCCACTGCAGAACACAGTACAGCGTGGTGTTGGCATTGTATTGTCTTCTAGGCAGAACTTAGAACTTCTTGAGAAACCTAGCTTTGTCTTACTTTTATTCACAAGTCCTAGAATGAAACCATAACTCAAGGTCAGGGGGAAAATGTTGAATTTAATTGATTTTAAATAAATTAAAAGTGTAATACTCCTAGGGAACTCTCATCTAAGTCTCAATTAATTAGAGGAACATGGGGATTGCAGATACAGCACTAATACACCCAAAGGACATATTTTTTTTAAAAGATCACCCTAAATGGCTATTTAGGCCCAAACTTAACATTAAACCAGTCATGCCAAATATAACACCTTTCTTATCTGCCTCTCACCTCTGCTTCGCTCTTCCTGAGCAATGTGGGGCCCGTGCTTTTCTGAGGAACAGAGGAAAGAGACTGCGGTGGAAGAAATACTCCTACAGAGATATTCTACGACTTTACAAGACTCTACCTCAACTCTTAGTAGGGCGAGAAAGGTGGAAAGAGAGACATGACATTACTGATGCGTAAGTACGCATGCACAGAGGCTGAGGGGCAAGAGATATTACCGGCTCTGCGAGAGCTGCATGCACAGGTCCTCTGCGTCCTTCTTCCTCATGTGGCTGTGTAGAGCTGATGAGAGCAAAAGCAGGCAAATACTTCCCCTGCACAACTTCTGTCATGGGACCCATGGTTTTTAAGATGCCATCAAATGACTGCATGTGGGCTTTCTCACTCTAATGTTTCTGGAGCCTTCCATCTCTGAGAAGTGTGTGTGGCACACTGCTCACAGTTTTTAAAACAAAAGGAACTCGATGAGGTAAGTGCTCGAATCCCTAAGGGAGAAACCCAAAAGGTCTTTTCACTCCCTACCAAGACAAATGGACAAGGCAAGAATCAAGTTGACGTGTACGCATGAGAAGGTTTCTAATCCAATCCCATCCGGATCCAAATCTAATCCAATCCCTTCTGGCTTCTACCTTCACACGACATAATGACTAAGATGATGCTGATGGTGATGGTGGTGGTGATGGTGATGGTGATGAAGGTGCCAAGAGTCATATGTGCTTATAGCTACATGCCGCTCTCTGTTCTAAGAGCTTTCTCTAATTTAACCTATTTTATTCTTTTTTTCTTTTTATTTATTCTTCTCTCATACAATACATCCCAAAAGAACCTTTCCCTCCCTCAACTCCTCCAAGTCTCCCTTCACCTCCCCTCTCCCCCAGATACACTGTCCCTCTGTTTCCCTTCAGAAAAGAGCAGGCCTCTCAGGAGTATCAACCGAACGTGGTGTAATACCATAAGACTAGGCCCAAACCTCCGTCCAGGCTGGATGAGGAGAAGAGTCCCAAGAGTAGGAAAAAGACTTAGAGACACCGCACTCCCAATACCAACGTTTTGCAATGAAAGAGTGCGAGGTACAGAAAGGGTTAGTAATTATCCCAACTGAACAAAGGACAGAACTCAAACCTGCGTAGTCAGGCTCCAGACTTCCACACTGCACTTGGAAGCACTCGGGAGCCCACCATGAGACTTGGAGTCTGAATTTCCTTGGTTAGAACAGGCACCTCAAAAGCTCAAACTCGGTAAAGCCTAAAGGAGATTATGCGGGTAGAACCCTGATCACCAGAGGAGCATCAAGACCACGGGAGATATCTTTAAATTTCAACTGGCACACTCATCAGCTTCCTAAGAATGTATAATAAAGTACTGAACTGTGTCGAACTCCCGAGAATAGCAAATGTAAAGACACACTAAATAACCTAGAGGCACCAATATTTATTTGAGTGTCTCATTGTTCTAAACGTAGGCTTAGTCAGTGAATGCTTCTGTGGCAAATAGACTGTGGTTTCTGTTAACTGGAGTCCAGCAACCACCTGGAGGGTGAGTCCAAAGCTGTAGCAGCCTGAGGAGAACAACTCTTCAGACCTGAATGAGCCATCTAGAATCTAAGTTCCTGAAGGGTCACTAGAGTAGATCCAGAAAAAAAACAGAGGGAAGCTCCACATACTGAGGAGTTTGCAAGCCCACCGGGAGTCAGGAGAACGTCGCCAAGACTTAAAAAGCACGCGGTCCAAGTGTCTTTGGGAAAGAAGGACTCCTGGACAGCTGAGCAGGAGGGAGGATGCGAAACGACTGGCACGGTAGAATGTCACTGGAGAGTGCTGGGGAGATTGTGAAATACTGAGCTCTGAGTCTCAGTACATAGTTGCTGTAGTATTTGGTGTGGATGGAAGTGGGTGTGCGGGGTCAGGCAGCCCAGGCATCGCTGGTTTAGAGTTAAGATGGGTTCAGATGTAGATAGCGCCTTCTCCCACTGGCTGTTGGCAGGCTTCTGTAACACAAGCTACAATTTATTTACAAGCATTGGGGGTAGCACACTCCACAACCCAAAAAATCAATACGTTAATAAATGCACCAAAGCACCTCGATGTTAAAATCCTGAGAGAAAAGCTGTTTGTCACTGCAAAGCTACCGTGTCTACTTCCAGACACGAAAAAAAAAACCTATATCGTTGTCGAATTTCGTAAATATTTCCACCGGAAAATGGAGTCTGAGCGGATGAAAAATGAGCAGCGTCGACGTGGGAAGAAGTGCAACGTCTTCAAGAAGAGCAAGTGCTGTTTGCTCTGTGTTTCCTTAAGACAAGTGGATAGCGAAAACTCCCATCTGAAGTGACAGCAAAAAATAGCAGCCCAGAATGAGTAAACCACTGGGTATTTTGTCAAAGTGTCAAGTGACTGCACTTTCGGCTCACATCCCCTACAATACGAAGTGAGAGAATGTTTCAAAGAATCAGGTTTGAATACTGGAAAGTAGCCGACTACATCCCCACAGTGCAATGCCATCACGGGGAGCGGCCCCACAGTGCAATGCCATTATGGGAGTGGTCCCACAGTGCAATGCAGTCATTGGGAGTGGTTCCACAGTGAAATGCAGTCATGGAGAATGGTCCCACAGTGAAATGCAGTCATGGAGAATGGTCCCACAATGCAATGCTGTCATGGAGAGTGGTCCCACAATGCAATGCTGTCATGGAGAGTGGTCCCACAATGCAATGCTGTCATGGAGAGTGGTCCCACAGTGCAATGCTGCAATGCTGTCATGGAGAGTGGTCCCATAATGCAATGCTGTCATGGAGAGTGGTCCCACAGTACAATGTCATCCTGGGGAGTGATCCCCACAGTGTAATGCCATCACAGGTCGTGGGGGGAAATAAAACAAATATATAATTATAATGTCCTAAGATACGTTCTTAACCATCACACCTTGAATATTATTGTAGACATTGTTCCCTTCTCCAATTTAACTGCACATATTTTTCAGTGAAACTATTCAAAGCTAGCTCTGTGAACTGGAAAGTATACTGCTACGTAAGCGTCTTTGTTTATGTGAACCGGGTGTTTTACATTGGTTTGAGAGCTTTACATATATTGACTGATCTAGTCATTGTAACTAATACAGAAGGCTATGATATTTTTTTTCTCTAGGCTTATACTCAAGGTAATTATCTTTAGCACAGTTGTGCACACAGTAAGCTTATGACCTCAGGAAGCCTTGCATGAGAAGTATACTTCAATGTACTCATTAATCTATGTCTTAAATTGAATTCAAGTTTTAAAATAGAAAACGAGAGGCTGTAGCTAAAAGCTGCAGATGAGGTTTAGGGCAACTAAGGTTGGCCTTTAAAGAAATTAAGCAATCACGTCGCCCAAGGTCACAGCCAGATTTTGTGTAACTACAGAAGCATCATTAACATCTACACCAGTGAAGATGTGGCTTCAGATCTGTGGATGCTCTGCTTTTCTCTGCCTTAATGAGTAATAGAAAGACAGATCTGAGGAGAAGGAAGAAGAGGAGGAGGAAGGAGAGGGCAGCTAGATGTAAGTCAGTTCAGTGCCTGGGTGAAGGTTAGTTTTGTCTAGTGGACACATCCTAGACTCACTGGAAAGGCAGTCTCAATGGGGGATTATCAATATTGGATTGGCCTGTGGACATATCTGTGGGGGTTTTCTTAATTAAGTGATCTTAATTAAGCCCACTGTGGGCAGCACCATTCCCTAGGCAGAGGTTCTTAAAGGGTGGAGAAACTGAGATTTGACTATAGATGTCATGTCACCTGCAGTCTCAGTCTCCTGCCCCCATGACGTCTCTCTAATCATGGATGCTAACCTGGAATTGTGAGCTACAATAGACCCCTTCTTCTCTCCTGATTTTTGCCAGGGTTTTTTGTCACAGCAACAGAAATGAAACCAGAACAAGCAAGTAAGTAGAAGAAACATCCAAAGCAAGACATCACCTCTGTACAGAAATGGCAACTTTTTTACTGTCTAGCTAGTCACTGGGTGTTGTTGATGTACTGCAGGGAGAAGCAGACTGAGCTAGATGATGCCAGTGGAGTTCAGAGCATCCACAAAGCTGCCACCACTCTTTGTCACCAAGTCCCTGAAAACCACCATGGTAAGTACCTGCTTATTTAAACACACACACACACACACACACACACACACACACACACACACACACACAGAGAGAGAGAGAGAGAGAGAGAGAGAGAGAGAGAGGAGAGAGAGAGGAGAGAGAGGAGGATGAAGGGGAGGGAGGGAGGGTCGCCACAAGAAAATGTGCAACTCATGTATAGCTAACTATCTCACTGAAGAAAAAAAATCTCACTTGGGGAAAGGTGAGGTCTTGTAAACCCCTCCTTACTCTATGATGGAAAGTGGAACCTGACACAGGTCCCTTGTGGGTAGTCACAATTGCTGATAGTGCAACAATGGCCAGGTCATACTCAAGGGCACACCACAAGGGTCATCGCTACCAAACCCATGTCTCACCACACTTACTTTGGACACACCCTCTATCATCCTCTTATTCTTTATATTATTCTCTCTCTCTCTCTCTCTCTCTCTCTCTCTCTCTCTCTCTCTCTGTGTGTGTGTGTGTGTGTGTGTGTGTGTGTGTGTGTGTGTGTGTTTTAAAGATTTCTTACTTTATTTCTTTATTTAATGGGCATCAAATCTCATTACAGATGGTTGTGAGCCACCATGTGGTTGCTGGGAATTGAACTCAGGACTTCTGGAAGAGCAGTCAGTGCTCTTATCCACTGAGCCAGCTCTCCAGCCCCATTGCATGGTCTCTTAACTGGTTTTACTGCTTTCTTCTTTGTGCCACAACAGCACACTTTCCACAAGTCTACTGGAGTTGTCCTGCAAAGATGTCCTGCGCCCATCACGTTCCTAATGCGCGTGTTCAGCCCTTTCATTTTCCTGTAGCACACAAAGTTCATATCTGTCCTATAGCATTGTGTGTATGGTCTTTACCAGTCTTCTTAGAACTTTCAGTAATTGGCTTCATGTGGTTTTTGTTTATGTTTTTGTTGATGTCTCTGCTCAAATATAATTCCCATAAGAATCATTGACCTGACCTCTTTGTGTAAAGTACACAACCCAACCCCCTCCCTGTACCCTTCTTTATTCTCCCTCAAAACATTTACTGCTTAGATTATAATGCATTTGTATTTGATTGCTTGTGTATTGTTCATCTTCTCCACTGGGCTTTACACTCTGTGAATACATTTTACTGTCTGTTATACCCTAGCAGGGAGAACAGTCTTTTATCCAAAGGAGAAGGTCAACAAATACTAACTGGACAAGAACAAATGTGTCCATTGTAGCATCTTAGTTTGCAAACTTGATCATACGGCTCCCTCTTCTAAGCTATACTGTGCCTCCCTGTTAGTCTGAACATTTACATGGCACAAGACTCTCCCACTTTCGGTTTCTCCCCTGACTGCTTCTATCACACAGCATGAGGCCCAGTCCGCACTAACCTTTTCACAGCCAGTTTGGTGCTCCTCCCTCTTAGATGCTAGCATATCCACCAGCCCGAAACACCTAAGACCAGTAAAGGGGTTACATGAAGCAGACTGTGAATAGAATCTTGACTTTACATTTTATTTGGTGTTAGTTGGTAGCGTGTTGGTTAAATGATGACAATATAATTGGAAATATTTAACTCATGAGTTATTTTGTAAATAATATTAATTGAACAGCTATTCACAGAACATCTATTATGACTACTACTTGATACTACTACCTTAGGTTCTGGGGATATTTGAATGAGCAAAATTAACAATGATTCATGCTTTGTGAAATGTATGCCCTAGCAAAGGAAAGATCACAAAGGAGTAATAGGTACAACTGAGAGAATGGAGCCTGAAGGACAGTAGGTGTGTCCGGTGTTGTACTAGTGTGTGTGTGTGTGTGTGTGTGTGTGTGTGTGTGTGTGTGTGTGTGTGAGAGAGAGAGAGAGAGAGAGAGAGAGAGAGAGAGAGAGAGAGAGAGAAATACCCCCACAGAGACAATAACATGAAATGGAAACTCAGAGGTGCTGAGGAGAGCTAAAGATAGAACATTGTTGTCAGAAGGGACAATAAATGAAGCAAAAAAACTTCCAAAAAATACAGTCAGGGGCAGAGAGATGGCTCAGCAGCTCAGAGCATTTGCTGCTCTTCCAGCACCCGTGATGTGTGGTTTGCAGTTGCCTGTGACTCCAGCTCCAAGAGGTCTGGTATCCTCGTCCAGCCTCTGCAGATCCCCATGTATCCATGGCATACAGTCTCTCTCTCTCTTTCTTTCTCTCACACACACACACACACACACACACACACACACACACACACACGCACTCATGCACACACACAGTCACACACAGTCACACACACACACACCCATGCACACACACATGCACATGCATACATAAAAATCAACATTTAAAATGTTATTATCGCTTTAAAAGTCTAGAAAGGCTCACACTGTGCACCGTGTGCTACTGGTCACCAGTGGATTAAATTAGTATCGACTTAAGTGATGAAAAATAAATAATAAAAGGTGATATAAATAATTCCTAGTCATTTAGAAAGGAGATTACATACTTCTAAAGAAGCCATAAATAAAAGAAGAAATCAAAAGGGGAATTAAGAAGTATTTTAGGTGGGTTGAAACTGAAAATACATACAAAATCCCCAACTGCAACATTTACATTTAAAAAAAAAAAGCAAGAAAGGGAGGAGGAGGGAGTGGCACAATAAATGCTATAGAAAGATGTCAACCTCATTGTAAAGAATTGGACTTTTTTAGTCTGAGAGAGACAAAGGAAGTCATGGCAGGATTTTGAGCAGAAGGGGATGGCATCTTCTATTCCCTAATCGTCGACTCTGTTAACATATGTTAGTACATTCGGTTAGAAATGAAGCAGGACAGAAGGTAGTGAAAGTATGAGAAATCCACTTTAACGGGTGGCTCTAAGAGGAATGTACAGAAGCCAACTTGAAGGACAGTGGAATTGTGTCCCCCTTGTTTTAATTCATTTCATGGTTTTATTACAAAAAGCCAAAGGGTAGGACCATAATGCGATGTGTTTGGTCCTGGTTGACACTGCAAGTACACACTATTGAGTTTCTTTTCAAAGCAGTGGTCACCTCTGAGGCAGCCACCTGCAATGTCCTCTTCCCTGGTGTTACAAAGACGCCGGGCAGAACGCATGAGGAGTGATCTAGGAAAAGCTCTGTCTGGGCCAAGCCAAAGCCATTGTAAATGAGTCTTGTCCACAGTCTACGGGCAACTCACGCCTTCTAGAGATGGGGACCAGGAAAGCTGAGAAAAACAGAGCTGATGCTGCAGTAGAAGGTAAGTAGATCTTAGCATCTGGGGCTGTGTCCACAAACAAGGTAACTGACGTAGCCTGTGCAGGGAGGGCCTTTAGTAAGGTGAGCACGGGGCAGCCATTTGTACTGAGAGCTTTGGAAAATGTCTGTAATCGAGCACATGGGTAATTTGAAGTTTCAGGTCATAATGACAAATCCCCTCCCCTCCTCCTCCTCCTCCTCCTCCCCCTCCTCCTCCTCCTCCTCCTCCTTTCTCTCCTCCTGCTCTTCATTTTCCTATTACTACTACTCCTCTTCTTTCTCCTCTTCATTCCCTTCCTCCTCATCCTCCCCTCTTCTTCTCCCTCCTCCCCCTCCTCTCCCTCCTCCTCTTCCTCCTCCCCCTCCTCCTCATCATCCTTTTTGCAGTGTTTGGCATTGTACCTAGTGCCTCTGAGGAGCTTGCAAGTGCTCTACCACTGGTCTGAGCCTCCCAGCCCTAACTCCCTTTACCATACTTAAAAACAGTCACAAGATGCTAAGAACTTCCTGTCCCTCAGCGGTCACTCGGTCACTCGGGGGAAGAGTTTGTGCCAGACAGGAATGCCCCACCCACACCTGAAGTCAGTTGTGCTGACATGTAAATGTTTTCCACAGGTAGACGCTGAAGTTTCTGTTCAGCATCAGACCCTTCCACTTGGGAAAGCCCAGGTTCATCGGTGACATTTCCGGTCTGGTGACAAAGTCACCTACCAGCTTGCTGCGTGCTTTAAAGCAATGTTTTCCAAAGCTGAACGTTATTTTGGAAACTGTGCATGTTTATTGGTAGCGAAACGCAGGTGTTGGAGCAAATAATCCACATATGTCATTCTGAAATCAGAGAGGAAATCACTGCCTACGAAACCCATACGGCATACGCACAGCCTGGTTTTGGTGTTGCTGAGTTATGCCAGATTCTTTGGGATCTGGTATGTTTGGAATGTTTGAAATATCTGAAAATTTCTAGAGGTTTTTGTGCCAATATTTTCCTTATAGACATATTTGTCGTGTATACTGGGTTTCTTGTATGCAGACATAAGTTTCTGTAGTAGACATGCTCTGAGTTTACCTTGATATTCACATGCATTGCAATCACATGTAACTCATGCCATTGCAACTGCACAAAACTTAAACTCCCGAACTCAGGAACATCAGTGTAGGGAGGGATGGAAACATAGGCGAGGAGCTGTGGTGCAGAGACGAGCAGCTGACCAGTGATCAGGAGACCCGGAGTTAAAGAGGAGGAAGTGGCTTTTTAAGATGCTGCTCTCTCGAGCTGTGGGTTGCACTTGAATCGATCAGTGATTCCAAGTAACTCGTTGGTTGAGGAAAGCAGATCTGCACAGGCACCTGCTGAAGATTGACGTGTGGCTTTGAGGCCTATTAACCAGATGCAACATGATAAAGTTTTATCTGTATTAGGGCCTCAGCCCCTGGAAGCTCATCAGTGCTGGGCAGGCACTTCTGTCTGGTAAATACTTTTTGAGAGGTTATGTCTAGGTTTGAGTAACTTCAGCATAGTTCCCCTGTTGGAGGTCCAGTGTCCATGTGCAGTGTGTATCTAGCTGGAATGTTTGGTTTCCCCAGGACCATATATAAGTTACATGGGACTTGTTTGCCTCCACATTCCCTGTGAGATCATAGCCATAGGTTCAAGTCCAGACTGGGTCACAGGATTTAGTTGTAATCTATGAATATTTGTGAAGAGCCTGACAAATCTGATGTTAACACTTGAGTGAATTAAAAACCTTTGAATGTCAAAAAAAAAAAAAAAGAGTGATTGACAGTCCAAACAGAGGCTTGGGGTATGCTTCAGTTGGAGACTGCTTGCCTAACATGCTTCAAGCTCTGAGTTGGATGTCCCACCATATAGAGAGGACAGTTCCAGCACTTGGGAAGTGGAGGCAGGAGGATCTGAGATGTGTGGTCATCCTCTACCTCACAGTGAGTTGAGCACTATCCTGAACTCTAGGAGATCCCGTCTCAAAATCAATAAAGACTTAACCAAATCAATCGGGTGTCTGATCGCAACCTCAGTGGACTGGGAAGGGGTCTTAGGTGACATTTCCAGCAGAAGGAAGGAGGCTGTCAGGAACAAGGGCGAATTCAATCCCACGACTGTAGTGACCAAGTCTTCTGCCGTGGCCATCCTCTGGCACCACAGCAGTGATTAGATTTAGCTTTTTCCTTGTTGTTGAAAGTCTGTGATCATTTTACGCTTATGAAAAGGTGATGGTGACAGTGTCAGCAGAGACTTAGTTTTCTTCACTGTTTTTATTAGACGGGCTCTCCCTATGATGCTCAGGCTGGCCCCATACAATCCCCCTGCCTCACCCTCCTGAGTACAGGCGTTACCTCACGCAGCTTACACCAAAGTGTGCTGGAGAGGAATGAAAGTCGTCCAAAGCATTGGAGCAGATGCCTTAGCCAGTTATTCCCAGCCCTCCCTGTGCTCTGAAAATGAACCATTGTATATCATTGTTATTAGCCCAGAAGAGTAAACATTCTCTTCTTGGACTATTCTGAATATAACTTCTTATGAATCTATATGTCAAAAATGACTCTAGTCAAAATTCCAGTGGCATCCATCCCCAACCCTGACACAAACACATACCAAAGCTCTTTTAAAATAAATTAGAAAAATAATAGCGTTTTCTCTCTCTCTCTTTCTCTCTCTCTCTCTCTCTCTCTCTCTCTCTCTCTCTCTCTCTCCCTCCCTCTCTCTCTCTCTGTCTCTGTCTCTCTGCTCTCTCATACACACAAACACATGCACACATACACACACGCACAACTAAAAGAAGAAAGAGAAAAATAATAAAAAATAATAATAAGGAAGGGAAAACAAAAGTACCACAGAGACAAAAGTGTGGTTAATGGTATCACAACAGATTACCTACGTGTCCTGTTGCTTCTGAACACTGCATTGGTAAGCCACCAATGAGCAGTGGGGGTTGGGAGGAGCCTAGAAGATAAAACACATTAAATATAGTCCTGATAAAAGACGCTTCAGTCTATGAGAAACTGAAGCCAGTGCTGTCTGAAGAGAAAGTGAGCAATTTGAGAGAAAAATCAGTTCAAAGGCTCGTTTTACTTTTCATTCTAAATATATATTTTAGATAGCTAAGAGAAATATACACACAAGAATCAAAGAGAAAATAGCGAAAAAAGAAAGTGAAATCAGTATTTACTGAAAATCTAAAGATAAAAAGGTTTACTGAGCTTGAAAATATTAAAGCCTCTAAGGAAGACAATGAAAGGGTAAACCAGAAACTGTGCTGAAACTTCATTACATGGACTTTAAATCAGCAAATTATGAAAATGCCTACAGATATCCTAAAAATGTACACTTTTATTGTATTATGAGCTTGTATAAGTTGCCAAGAACTCTATAAGGAAATCACAATATTAATACTCAGGAAGACAAAATATATTTTCACTTTACAATTAATCAGTGAAAATCCTGTATCAATATAATAGACACACAAAACGCCACTGAGATGTAATTGGTTTGTAAATAGAGCTTTTCTAATAAATAATATTAATAGTAAATGTAAAGGTGGCATAGGACGCCAGCTGTTAGGATCTTTGTCTTCTCGATTTCTTAATTATTTTAAAGATCCATCCTTATTGGCAAGTATTATTTTTACAATTGAATTTTTTTTAAATGGTAGCACACATCTACACCAACTAAGAAAACCGTCTTCCCTGGTGGGTGAATGAGTGCAGCACAGAACATACTGAGTCGTGGGCATCAGCTCCTCTCGGGATCATCACTAAAGATTCTGCTTAGAGACGACAGCGTCTCTCAGTGAAAACGAGGCTCTCCGCCTTTCGGCCTCTGCTGCAGCACTGCAGTAGAGAAATACCACCCACCTGTCGGCTTAAAATGATGCACACACACACACACACACACACACACACACACACACACACACACACACACAAAGGTTTTGGGGACTGGAAGACAAGAGCGCTGTCTATAAAGTATTTGCTGTGTAAGCATGAGAACCTTAGTTCAGATAAAAACTCAAGCACAACCGTGTATGTTCATGACCCCAGTGCCGGGGAATTGTAAGGAGAGAGGAGTATCCTTGGAGTGTGTAAGCTACCCAGCCTACCCGAATAAGTGAGACCCAGCCGCAAAAATGAGATGAAGAACACACACACATGCACACGCATGCACGCACACATGAACACACAGAGAAAGGGGGAGCGGGAGGGGAAGAGAGGACGTGTGACTCACATTAAAGAACATGTAGAATGTCGAGTATGCATATCCGGCAGAGAGAGAGACTGCAGTGGGGTTTCCCAGGCAGAACGACCGAAGCAGCAGCTGCTCGATTCCTAGGAATTTTCCTCGAGCATTGGATTGTGTACATGAAAGGATCCCAGAACGTTGTTTTAGCATCTAGCTTCCTTTTGCTTCAAAAAGGAGAGGAGTGGGATAGCCGGGTCTTCAGGTAGAACTATTCCAAGTTTTCTGAGAAACCGCCAACTGATTTCCAAAGTGGTTGTACAAGTTTGCACTCCCACCAGCAACGGAGGAGTGTTTCCCCCTTGCTCCATGTCCCCGCCAGCACGTGCTATTTCTTGAGTTTTATCTTAGCCATTCTGGTGGGTGTAAGGTGGACTCCCAGTGCTGTTTTGATTTGTATTTCCCTCATGACTAAGGACTTTTTAAATGCTTCTTGGCCTTTTCAGTCCCTCTGCTGAGAATTCTCTGTTTAGTTCTGTAGCCCATTTTTCAGTTGTGTTACTTGGGGTTGGTGTCCTACTTCTTGAGTTCTTTTTATTTTTGAGTATTAGCCCTCTGTCAGATGTAGGGTTGGTGGAGATCCTTTCCCAATCTGTAGGCTGCCATTTTATCCTGTTGACAGTTTATCAATTGTTGATTTTAGAGCCTGAGCCCTTGGTGTTCTGTCCAGGAAGTTATCTCATGTACCAGTGAGTTCAAGACTGTTCTTCACTTCTGTCCTATTAGATTATATCCAGTTTTAAGTTGAGGTCTTTGATCCGCTTGGACTTGAGTTTTATGCAGGGTGATAGATATGGATCTCTTTGCATTCTTCTACATGAAGACCTCCAGTTAGACCATGACCATTTGTGGAAGATGCTTTCTTTTTTTTTTCATTGTATGGTTTGGCTCTCCTTGTCAAAAATCAAGTGCCCATAGGTGTGTGGGTTCATTGCTTGGTCTTCAATTCAGTTCCACTGATCAACCTGTCTGTTTCTGTACCAATACCATGTAGTCTTCATTACTATTGAGTATAGTAGAGCTTGAGGTCAGGTTGGTAATACTTACCGAAGTTCTTTTATTGGTCATGGTTGTTGTAGCTATCCTGGGTTTTTTTGTTTTTCCCTGTGAAGTTGAGAATTGCTCATTCAAGGTCTGTAAAGAAAGAATTGTGTTGGACTTTTGATGGGAATTGCATTGAATCTGTAGATTGCTTTTGGTAAGATGAACATTTTCACTATGTTAATCCTACCAATCCATGAGCATGGGAGATCTTTCCATCTTCTGAGATCTTCCTCAACTTCCTTCTTCAGCAACTTCGAGTTCTTGTCATGCAGGTCTTTCACTTGCTTGGTTAGAGTTACACTAAGATATTTTATATTATTTGTGGCCATTGTGAAGTGTGTTGTTTTTCTAATTTCTTTCTTGGTCCTTTGTATAAAGGACAGAAAACTGGAAATAGTTCTACCTTAAGACACAGCTACCCCACTCCTGGGCATAAACCTAAAAGATACCACACTATACCATAGGGACACTTGTTCAACTTTGATTATAGCAGCTTTATTTGTTATAACCAGAAACTGGAAACAATGTATATGTCCCTCAACTGAGGAATGGATATAGAAAACGTACATCTATCTACACAATAGAATGCTATTCAGCTATTAAAAACAATGACATCATGAATTTTGCAGGCAAATGGATGGAACTTAAACATCGTCCTGCGTGAGGTAAACCAGACACAAAAGGACATGGTATGTACTGACTTATAGGTGGATACTAGCCATGAGATGCAGGACACTCATGCTGCACTTCACACTTCCAAAGCTAAGCAAGGGGGAAGGCCCAAGAAAGGACGCTTGAATCTCACTTAAGGGGAAATAAAATAGTCCTAGGAGGCAGATGGAGAGAGGGAACTGGGTGAAAGAGGTGATAGGGAGGGGAATTGGAGGGGGCTCTGGATCAGGTATGGGGAGAAACAGGAAAGATGACCAGGTGGCTATGAGAATGAATGGAAATCTGCAACTGGTCAAGGCAGGGTCATCTCAAGGACATGCCAGAGATCTGGAATAGGGAAGGCTCCCAAGAATCAATGGGGGTGGCCTTAGCTGATACAACAGCAGGGACATGAAACCTGAAGAGACCACCTCCTATAGCCAGGCTGGAAGCTCACTGGAGCAATAGGAACACCAAGCTACCCACAAAACCTTTTACCCAAAATTCATTCTGTTTACTAGAAATGTAGGGACAGGGGATGAGGCAGAGACTGTGGGAATGGTCAAGCAATAGCCAATCCAACTAGAGACCCATCCAATGGACAAGCACCAATCCCTGACATTATTACTGATACTCTGTTATGCTTGCAGACTGAAGTCTAGTATGACTGCTCTCTGAGAGACTCCACTGACATAGACAGATGCAGAGACCCACAGCCAATGGATGGAGCTTGGGGGCCTTTATGGCAGAGTTGAGGAAGGATCGAGGGGCCTGAAGGGCATAGGAACCCCATAGGAAGACCAACAGAGTCAACTTACCTGGACCCTTGGCAGCTCTCAGAGACTGAACCGTTAACCAAAGAGCATACATAGGTTGGACCTAGGACCCCACATATATGTAGCCGATATGCAGTTCAGTCTTCATGTAGGTCCTGAACAACTGGAGCAGTGGCTATCCCTAAAGCTAATGCCTATCTGTGAAATCCTTTCCCCTAATTTGGCTGTCTTATCTGACCTCACTGAGGGAGAGGCCCACAGAGACTTGATGTGCTAGGGTGGGGGATATCTGGGAGGAGGAGAAGGACTCTACTCTCTCAGAGGAGAAGGGGAGGGAGAGGAACTGTGGAAGGGGGACTGAGAGGGGGTGGTGATCAGGATGTAAAGTGAATGAATGAATGAATGAACGAATGATCAGGATAGGAAGCAACAGAGGCATTGGGATTTCCTTCCATACAATTGTAATGGGGTCCAATGACCCCATCTGTATACAATTGCTCTGTGAAGGAGCAGCCCATGATGGAGGTGTGACAGGGGAATGACTCAGCTGCTCTCTGATATCAGAGTGGACACATTAGAGAGGAACACAGGGTGCAGCATGCAGATAGCACAAAGTGTTTGGGAAGAGACAACCCAAAAGGTAACAGAGAACGTCGCAGAGCCTTCTCCTTCCTTGTTATGAAAGTTATCGGTGGCTTTTCCTCTGTTCTTTTACTTTATGTAAAACACAGAAGACATAAAATTAAGGGATTTCCTTTTAAATTAGTTCATAAAATTGTTGAGCTAATCAGGCACAGAAATTAACACCTCTCCCTTTGAATGATATGTGTTTTAGGTTGCTTAGAGCTACTGCCTTATGAAGACATTTTGGAGAATGTATGCCCCCCTGTAATTCAGATTAAAACTGAGTCAGGAATATGGGGTGAAGAAAGCCAGCTTCTAGAGTCCTTGCAGTGCCTTCTAAAATCAGTCCTGTAAAATTGAAGCAGGCCTCCCTGCCCGAGTCCTCCCCAACAACTGGACACAAGGAGGGTTGGGAGTCTCCATCACCACCACGGTGGGGATTTCCAGAGCAGGTTCTAGACAGCATTATGTGAAGTGAGAAGAGGGCATGCAAGGGTTGGTATTTTGGCTTCCTCTCTGGAAACAAACTTTAGGAGAGATGGAAATATGTACTAGAAGTGGAACTGGGGATCTGCTTAGCACGCATGAAGCCCTGTGCCACACCCCTAGCATCATAAAAACCAAAACCAAAACCATAAGCCAGATACTGGGTGGTTGCACACTTGTAATCCAAACACATTGGAGGTGGGGACAGGAAGACACAGAGTTCAAGGTCATCCTCAGCTATTTAGTAGATCCAAGGCCAGACGTGATTAAAGGAGACTCTATTAAAAAGAGCAAGACTGAAACTAATTTGAACTTGGTTTTAAGAAGGCTTATCATTTTCTCTCTCATTCCTGAATGTAAATCACCATTAAAAAGAATCACCGATTTTTTTTCAACAAAGCTGGTGTAGACCCCCCCCCTTTCCCTCTCTCTCATGTCAAAACAAATGAGAGTTTATTAAATACACACACACATACACACACACACACACACACACACACTAAGGAAAATGCAAAATATAAACATATCCTTGTACTGACTTATTGCAGTAAAAATTTAAAAAGTGGCGAACCGGTTCCAGCATGTTCCCAATCTACAAGGATCCAAGGGAACCGTGGGCTCTGGCTGTCTCATCCGGAACTTTGCTCACATCTCCTGTAGCCCTGGTAAGATCAAAGCTCTAGAAACTTGTAGTTTAACAATTAGATTTATACACTAAATTCTCAATCTACAATACATCCACAGAATCAATTCACAATTAATAAAGATAAAAACCTGCCTAGACAAGATAAAATTGACCTAGACCACCTAAATCGGAGTCATCCTCCTCTCTGTCTCCACCTTCCTCCTGCTCCACCCCTGCCCTCCTCCCTCCTCCTCCTCCTCCTCCTGCCTCCCTCCTCCCCTCCTGCCTCCTCCTCCCCTCCTCTCCTCCTCCTCCTCCCCTCCTCCTCCCCTCCTCCTCCCCTCCTCCTCCCCTCCTCCTCCCCTTCCTCCTCCTCCCCTCCTCCTCCCCCTCCTCCTCCCCTCCTCCTCCCTCCTCCTCCTCCTCCCCCTCCCCTCCTCCCCTCTCCTCCCCCCTCCTCTCCTCCTCCTCGCTCTTTTTGTAGACTTTCCCCCTTCCTACCCTTCCTTTTCATCCAATGATAGACTTCGCCTTATCCTGGACCCGCCTTGCTGCATAATAACAACATCCTACCCTCTCATCTTGGGTCAACTTGACAGGGAAGAAGGAACCTCCCCTCGAGAAATCTCATCTGATTGGCCTGTGGGCATATCTGGAAGGCATTTGCCTGATTGCTAATTGATGTAGATGGGTCCAGCCCACGGTGGGCAGCGCCAGAGCTAGGCAGGTCAGCCTGGGACAGAAAAGAAAGGCAGGAAGCTGACTTTGAGTCTGGAAACCAGCCAGTCATATTTACTGCCTTTGCTTCTGTTTCTGCTCCAGGCTCCATGCTGGACTGTCAGCTGAAATAAACCTTTCCCTCCTAAAGCTGTTTTTGTCGGTATTTATCACAGTAACAGGGAGCAAACTAGGAGAACAAGACAAATAAGACAAGAGTGTTGGAAAAACCTATCAGAGGATTAAAGAGAAAGGCCCTTTATAAAACTGTCAGTCCTCTTTGAATTAACAACTATTTAATGAAAATTTTTATCCTCGTTCTGGTATTTTGTGTCTAAAACATATAAAAATGAATGCAACCCAGAAAGTTTTTAAAGACGAAGGCGGAATAAGTTGGAATGTGAGAACTCATGATAGGACAACCTCACAGCTACTTCCTGGTTACTAGGCTCCTCTGACAGCAGAGGCAAAGCAGGGGCTCCCAGGAAACATTCAGTTTCCCAGATGACACAATAATGAGAGATTAACCACTTCGATCCAGCATGGAGAAAATTTAGATGAGTTTATAAATGGTGTAACTGTAGGTCCACCAGGAAGACAGAAGTTTAATAGTTACCAGACAAATAATATCAAAGTTTGAAATATACTCAGCCTATGTGGTGTGCATGTGGGTGGGTGTGCATGTGTATGTCAGTGTGTGCATGTGTGTGAGTGTGCATGTGAGTGTGTGTGCATGTGTACATGCATGTGTGTGAGTGTACGTTTGGATGTGTGTGTATGTTTGGATGTGTTTATGCATGTGTGTATGCATGTGTGCTCATGTGAGTGTGTACCTGTGTGTGTGCATGTGTACGTGTGTGTATGAGTATGTACATGTGAGTGTGTGTGCATTTGAGTATGTCTACAGAACTCGGTTTCTCTCACTTGTATCCTAGCAGTCTTTTCATCAATTCATTTAGACTCATCTCACTGTTGACTATTTACTTTTGAATGCAATGATTTATTTTGCTTCTCAGCACTGGAGATTGATACCAGAGAACAATTTCTCTCCTCTCTCCCTCTCCTCTCCCCGCTTCCTGAGGCACTGGTGACCCAAATCACAAATTTTGTATGTGTGAGTGCAGGTGCGTGCACATGCATGTGTCAGTAAGAAGAGAGCCTCAGATGTCAAGGAGACATTTTCATTTGAGGTAGTGTCTCCTTTTGGCCTGGAGATTCATCACATAGGCCAGGTCAGCTGACCAGAGAACTCAGTGATCCTCTGTCTCCACCCCATCTCATCACTAGGATTACAGAACACACTACAGCCCAGCTTTCTGTACAAGTGCTGGAATAGAAACTCATGTATCACACTCGGGAGGCAAGTGTGTTACCAACTGCACGATCCCCACAGCTCAGTGGTTTCTAGTTGATGAACATCTAGGTGCCTTGGCTCTGAGTTGGGTAAGATTATAGTCACAGAAGAACAACATCAGGCTGAAAATGCTCATGTTTCAAAATATCAGTGGGAACTGTTAGATTCCTGACAGGAAATCTCAGAAGACATTTCTCGAAAGTTTATTTAGGGGACTGTTGTCTTTTGATTTGTGGGTGACTTCATTCACCCACATCCACCCCTACATTCACCCCTGTGCTGTTAGGACAAGTATCTATTAGGCATTTTCCTTGCTCCTCACTGAACTGAAGGTTGCATAAGGATTTATAAGAATGGGGGGATAGAACAGAAGTTCTTAGCCTTAAGATCTGAGGAAAAGGTGAGAAAACTGCAGTCATAAATACTAAATTAGGTAGCAAAAGGAGACTATGACACATACTTTAGAAGAGTCAGAGGTAAAAAATAGACGAAAGACTTTTTGAAATATATTATTTGGCTATTTTCTCCACCTACATAAATCCAAATCGATTGTGATTCTAGACCCATTTGGAGTTGACATTCATGCAAATTACTGTTGATGACAATGTCTATAGGGTGATGTCATTATACAGGTGAAGGCAGACATAGGATAGAACAAGGACTGTCACTGAATGAGAAGGAAGGATGGGCGGGAGAAAAGTTTTAGAGAGGGGGAGAAGACTAGAGCAAGAGAGAGAAGCAGCCAAGAGAATATGGAGGTGGAAGTTAAGATTCCTCTCTGCACATTTACAGGTTGTTATGAATATTCTTAAGGGATGGATGTGTACAGTGTTTTGTATGCCTAGATGAGCAAATTATATATTATCAATTGGGTCAGAGGCTATTGTGTTGTGTGTTCTTTCATGTGGCGATTTAATTGAGTTCAAGAGAGTGTGTGGTGGCTGGAGACACTGGGCCGACATGGAATTGGGATGTGTATGTCTGGCATGGTGGCGACCTGCCTTGGGAACTAGATGGGTAGAGAGATTATTGCCAGGCTCATAGGCCTTCGACAATGTGATATGGGATGGAGTAAAGCAGGTGAGACACTTTGCTGACTGAGATGAAAATATCAAACAGATGTCATGGGCACTATGGTGCTGGATCTGGTAAGGGGTAAAAGAAAGCATTTTTTTATATAATTTTACAGCAACAAACACCCATGATAATCGTCTGAACCAAGTTCTTCTACACCATCACAAAAGTCAGTGCACCAAGTGTGATGGTTATTCTCCATTGTCAATTTGACTATATCTGGAATGAACTATAATCCAGATGGAGGACACATCTGTGATCCAGATCGTGAAGCTGGAAGAGAAAAGCTTTTGATCCAGATTTTGAGACACACTGTTAATCTGGGCCACACCTTCTACTAGAAGCCTATATAAGAACAATGGAAACAGGGAATGGCTGGTTGTTCTTCACCTCCTTCCACTCAACTTTGCTGGCACATCCATTGGAGCCTTCTTCAGGATTCCAGCTTATTCAGAAGACCACCTGAAACACCCAGCTTCCTGAGACTGAACAACTACTAGATTTTTGGACTTTCCATTCACAGATGACCATTATTGGGTTAGTTGGACTGCAACCTATAAGTCATTCCAGTAAATTTCCTTTTTTCCTTTACACACACACACACACACACACACACACACACACATATATATATATATATATATGAAGTGTATGTGTGTCAGTGTTGTGTAAGTATGTGTTGTGTATATGTATGTATATATATATGTATATATGGACATAGACACATATATATGGACATAAATGGATATCTCACTTGTTTTATATATAGCTAATGACATATATATATATAGAGAGAGAGAGAGAGAGACAGAGACAGAGAGAGAGACAGAGAGAGACATACAGAGACAGAGAGAGATTCATTCCATATATTCTGTGACTCTAGAGAATCCTGACCAAAACTCCAAGCAATCCTGAAAAGAAGCTACAAAAATGGAAAGCAGGGATGGAACCAACACATTTCAACCAAGTCCTTTGTGCCAGGAGCTTGGATTATACTCTTCTCTGTTCCATTGACTTCTGGAATGGCATCAGAAGGAAGACATTTTACCAACAATTCTCTGACCTGCTCTGGATCCCTGGAACCCACATCTGTCTCTCTGTCCCTAACCAATCTCTATCTCTCTCCTTTTTCCTCCTTTCCTCCTTCTCTCCCTTCTGTCATTCCTTTCTTCCCCCTCCTTTTCGGGCCACAATGCAAAGAATAGTCTTTGCTTTGCTGTGTGTCATCTGCATTGGTGTTTCACCTCACTACAGACACAAAATTATGGAGCCCAAACAGCATCCAAGAAACTTCTGAAACCATGGTTGAAAATACCACATCCCATTTAGGTTGTTTAGTGACAGACAGTCCCATAAAGCTATCCCATGGGATCTGACTGTTTGAACAGCTGAGGCCGTGGTATTTCTAGGTAAATAACTGCCTTAGCATCTCAGTAGGTGTCTTGGGACTCTGTGGTCTGAAACAAAACACAATATAATAAATGGAAGAGATGGGACCCACGGGACAGAAAGGGCATCTTTAGAGATGACCCACTACTCTCTCCCAGCCCATCCTGGTAGCTGACCTGCAAAGTCGACTTCTAAAGGCCTTCAACTGTAGCAGAATACTGAAACAACATCCTCACGATACCTCCTTAAAACATTCCTCACAGCACCACGCTCACCAGGAAGAGACATTGTGTTTGTTCTCTGGATGTCTCAAAGTGGCACTACCCAGTCCTGTTGCCCCTTTAGTCCTAAAATATGTGTATTTTTCTCCCTCTAGCTTAGCTCCTTACAGGTGTCATGATGGAGAAGAGACCAAAAAAAAGTGGCAATAATTATCCTGTCCCATAGATGTCACCTTTTCTTCCCAGGCTAGAAGGCAGAGAGGGATGGGCTGTGACATCCACCGAAGAGACATGAGATTTATAACTACAGGTTTTTCAGGCTGAAAACGAAAGGGGAGAAATGGTGGGGCAGGCAAAATTCACATGGGGCATATCCCAGCGTGGCACATCAGTAAATCACTTACAGCTGGGAGTGATTCATAGCTGCAGATGGAGCTGGAAAGAGTTCAGCCCTCGGGGCCAATATCATCATAATTTGGTGTTCTTATAGGTCTTAAATCTAATTCGTTTTCAAAGAGCACTTGGCAAAGGTTTAGAATGATCGATATTAGAAGATTGATGCAGGAGCCAATGCTAGTGCTGTTTAACAGGTTCTGGCTTACTCTGCCCGCCATGTTGTCAACAATCCTTGTGTCATCCTCCCTGGAGTAGGATCACCATAGAGGTTTCCTGAAAGGACAAAATTGACTTAAGACATAAGGGGATCTACATCAGTGACAATGTCCCTGGTGATCTCAGAGTGGAGAGCTGGGAACTTGGTAAAATGGTATTCTAACCCTAGAAAACTTGATCACTTGCCCTCACCCAATTTTTTGGCACACATGTACGTGTTCGTGTGTGTGTGTGTGTGTGTCTGTGTGTGTGTGTGTGTGTGAATGAGTGTGTAAATTAGCAGTCAAGCCAACACGAGCACAACTGGGATAACCAGGAAGAACACCCTGTCCCAGAGCACCTACCAGAACAGGTTGTTTCCAATGTCTCTGCTTCTACTGCAGCAGCGCCCAGAGTGAAATAAAAACCCCAAAGGAAAAAGTGGTAGGCCGGGCTGGGAAACCCACTCATTGTCCTCTCCTCCGGGGGAGGGCCAGAAAGGATGGTTTTCTGGGACTGTCAAACTATTTTTATTTTTACTTATGTGCACTGGGGTGTAGGTGGGGAAGGATTTTCTTTAGGGGCCTGGCCATTGGGAGTTTAGCCATGCATGAACTACACAAACTGGACTTGGACTTCTTCTTCTTCTTCTTCTTCTTCTTCTTCTTCTTCTTCTTCTTCTTCTTCTTCTTCTTCTTCTTCTTCTTCTTCTTCTTCTTCTTCTTCTTCTTTTTCTTCTTCTTCTTTTCTTCTTCTTCTTCCTCTTCTTCCTCTTCTTCCTCTTCTTCTTCTTCACTTCTTTTTCTACTTCTTCATTTTCTCCTCCTCATCATCCTTCTCTTCCTTCTCTTCTTCCTCCTCCTTTTCCTCTTCTTCTTCCTCTTCTTCCTTCTCCTCCTCTTCCTCCTCCCCCTCCTCTTCCTCCTCCTCAATTTTCCTCCCCCTCTTCTTTTTTTGGGGGTAGGGGAGCACAGGATTGAGGGAGCTGACCTGGGAGGACTAGGAAGTGAGTGTGATCCAGGTTCATGATGTGAAATTAAAAATAATCCATTTTTTAAAGTTATGAAGAAAAGGCTCTGGGCAATGAAGGAAGGGCGGCATGACTACAAAGGCTGGTGGGCATGAGATGCTGGCTTCTCCACTCTCTCATCTTCACTGCTATTGCTCTCACATCAGATTTCCACACACTGTGTAGTGCATAAAAGCCACAGACATTTCTCAGAAATATGCCCGAATGTTTTTGTAGAGAGCCGGTTGCAAGCACATCTTTTATTAGCCTCTATTTAGCTTGGACTGCCTTTGCCTGCTTGACACTGTGAGTTTCTGTGTGTGAGCATAGTTAAGAGTGCACAGCTCATGTGGGCTGTGAAAGCTCTTTTGATTTCAGGAGTGACAGTTCTTCTGGAAATAACAGTCCTAACCCCCATCATCTTTACTATCTGACTTTAGACCTCAACACTTTTTTATACACTGGGATTTCTTCTGTCATAAAACAAAGACCACTTTCTTCCTTGCAGCACTGGTGTAGTGGTAAATAGGACAAAGGCCAGCACTGCTCGGAGATAAATACTGCTTATCAAGTGCTGTCAACACTCGGCAGAAGACTCTTGTTTGGGATTGTGGTTTTAAGGCCAGGGTATTTGACTCCCATTTGCTTAGCTGACTAATTAATCTGTCCCTTTGATAACTGACAACACTGGTTAGAGTTTTATCCATATAGAGGAGAGACACATTAATAGCTTGGGAAGAAAAAGACCATCAATGAAAACCTGTTAGGCAGCTGGTGCATAAGCCAGTTATAAGGCAAAAACCCGTCTTGAGAAACAAATTATGCGAATAAACGTATTTTGCCTTGATGCCAGCCCTGCTTTGATTTCCCACTCCAGCAAAGGGAAATCATCAGAAACTCTAAAACAAGGCTACCTCGCCTTCCTTCCATTCAAGCTTAGGCCACAGGGTCGGGCATTGCTTGGGTAAGGCACTTGATTTTCAGACTTGGTTGCCTGATCTTTAAGAGGAAGTAAATACTAACAGGTGCCTCGCTGAACTGTCCAGAACAACAGAGGATGTGGATGGGCAGCGTTCAGAATAGTTCTTTCCCGGAAGTGAACATAGCCTACTTCTTCTTGGCCACATCAGGGATACAAGTGGAACAATGTGGCTCACGGCCCCTAGAGGACAGCAGAGCAATAATTACAGACACGAACAGTGACAGAGGCATATCAGTTATCAAAGAGGATGCACCGTCTAAGGAGAAAGCAAGTGAGGAGAAGGCTACTCCTTGCCATGAAACACGGAAGCTGAGCTAGGGACCATGCACACCTTGGTTAGGGAAGCCATCATAATAGCCCGAATAATCAGTGTAAGGAAAGTTAAGGACATGGGCCAGCGCCCTGACAGGAAGAATCCAGGAATGGCTGAGACACACTTCTGCAAAGGCGTCACCAGAGGTCCATCCAGTTGACCTTGGCTGTTGAGGCTGAGGACCATGCTGCTCTGTCTCTCTGGGACCTGGGTTTTCTCACAGCACACCAGCTGGGTTACGAGAATGAGTAACAAATTAAGGACAGACAGAAACCACATCACACCTTGTGGCCCAGCCTCTGACAAGATGAAGTTCACAAGTCTGCCTCTTCTGAGGGGCACAGGGTACAGACCCCACTTACTTTGCGGTTTTTGTTTTGTTTTGTTTCAGTTTGTTCTGTTATAGATCTTGTCTTCATATTTCTTTGTTTGTTTTGTTTTGTTGTGTTTTGTTTTTGTTTTGAGTCAGAGTCTCACTATGCAGCCCAGGGTGGCCTTGAATTTGTCAACTCCCTGTCTCAGCCTCCTAAGTGTCAGGGTTATAGGAGACCTATGTTTCCATTTCTGATTTTAGGCCTCATCTGTTGCCGGGATAATTTGGGGAAAAGATTCTGGAAAAATGGAAAAAACTTGCCCATCATTTTTAAGACTACCAAACATCCAGTAATTTTCTGGAAGTGAGTCTGAGCTTCTATCTTTCATTTTCACACATAAAGTGTAAGTAAGTCTGACTGCACAAGGGCACCTAGTCTTAAGGCCTCCGCTGTCGCCAACGGCAGCCTCTGGCCGTGCAGCTGCCTGTGCACCACACCTCAGCCTCCGCTCAGCTGTAGCAGGGATCCTGACTGACATTGCAGGAGGGGATACCAGGATGGTCAGGAGGGAGCAAGGTTCAAGTTCGTTTAGAAAAGGATGGTGCGTGCCCACCCAAGGGATGAGTGTGGGCTTCTCGGGAGAGGAAGTTGTGCAGAAATGTCCTTGCAATGTCTGCATGGATGATCCCATGGCTTTTAGAGTCAACGTGTTTGTTTGTTAGTTAGTTTATTAAGCAAAACAAGGCAAAGACTCGGGGACTCCAGAGATAGATTGGGCTGAGCCCAGCTGGGGGATGTTAGCACACCACTGGGTTCTATGTTTGAGATTTTCAAAAAACTAATATTTTTTTGCAAATACTTATGAGGTGAGTGAAGTATCGTGCTGGATGGGATCTCTTTTGCAGAATCCCAGGATGCTTTCGAAAGCCCACAAGGCAGGAAGTCAAACAAAACCACAAAGCATGTGTATTAGAACGAAGTCAGGGTCTTCTGAGAATGTGGACCCCGCTGGTGCTTGCGTGCATGAGTGCCTGTGCTGTGTGCGTCTGTGTGCGTGGGGGGTGGAGGGGTGCGAGGGTAATGGAGAAAATCCCTGGGAAAGCACCAGCCTGGCTTTCTGATACAGCAGAAAAGCTCACCTGAAGCTCTGAGGATGTTTAACCACACAGAGCCATTCTGACCACTGGGAGGCACAATGGCCACAATTCAGAGTTAGAATCTTGGAAGGACCTGATTTACAACTACATTTAAAGGTTATGTAATTTTTTAAAATTAAGTAATATGTAGAAATTAAATAAGATATGATTTGGTTTGCTTATATATCTTATCTTTAAAAACATTGTATGTGCATATGAGTGTTTGACGCACGCATGCATGTGTACTACATACATGCCTGGCCAGGAAAGGTGGCAAATCCCCTAGAACTGGAGTAATGGATAATGCGAGCTGCCATGTGGGCTCAGGGAACTGAATGCGGGTCCCTGGCAAGAACAGCATGGAGTTTATGGGGTGCCTTGTTCAGGTTCATGCTGGAGAGAATAATGCTGGTAATTTAAAAGCAAGGTCATGGGGCCCTGAAACATTTGGTTTAGGCCAAAACCAGATTTCAGTGACTGCACATTCTTTTGTTTGAAATGGTTGCTCTAAAAGAGATCATTGCCTCTCTGTAGGCAATCATACAACAATGATTTTTCCTAGATGAATTGAATTTTCTTTAACCTCCAGTTGGTGAGGAATAGAGAGAGGAGACACAGGGCAGAGAGATGGTTCAGCGGTCAAGAGCACTGCTTCCAGAGGTCCTGAGTTCAATTCCCAGCAACCACATGATGGCTCACAACCATCTGTAATGAGATCTGATGCCCTCTTCTGGTGTGTCTGAAGACGGCGACAGTGTTTTTATGTATAATAAATCTTTGAGAGAGAGAGAGAGACAGAGAGAGACAGATACACACAGAGGGAGACAGAAAGACAGAGAGAGAGAGACAGAGAGAGACAGAGAGACAGAGAGAGACAGAGAGACAGAGAGAGAGACAGAGAGAGACAGAGAGACAGAGAGAGAGACAGAGAGACAGAGACAGAGAGAGACAGGCAGAGAGAGAAAGAGAGAGACATAGACAGACAGAGAGAGAGAGAGAGAGAGAGAGAGAGAGAGAGAGAGGAGACAGGATGTGAGAGTCTCTTTCTTTACCGTGCTCCTTTAACTTACTGTCCATCCTGTCTCGTTCCCATCTTACTTCAACACAACATGTATGTCTACATGGATTATACTTCCCACTTCCACTAAGAGCCCACACTCCTTACCCATGAGCCCATGCTCCCTACCATGTACACCTCTGTGCCAATTACAGAGATTTTGAAAACTATGGATCTGGTCAGGCTACCTCCCATCTTAACTGACCAATAGTTTTTTGATACATGAAAGACAAACTTCAAGCCCCTAAGTGCAAACCAAGCACCCTCCATGTTTGAGTCCCTGGTGAACAGTCTTGTTTCATCTTCAGGCTTTCCTGCCTCACACACCCTGCCTTGTCTCTTGCTCCAACATCTCTGTGCACTTGCTGTCGCAGGACCATCTCTGATCACAGATTTCTTCATACCCATGCTATCTGTCATCATCAATTGAACAATTCATTTCTTAGATTAGCATATGAAGTGCTGGGCTGAATCATGGCACCTGCGCACATCTCCGTCACTATGTAGTGTCTTCACTAGTCCCCACTCCCCCACAATCCTTCTCTAATAACAGAGAAAACCGTTCCCTCAGAAGGAATCATTAGCCCTGAAGAAGATGGATAGAAACCTCAGCAGCTCCCACCCATGCTCCCTTCTCCTTAATTTGCACCGGCAGCTCCAAAAGTCCTTGTTGATGATTTCCTATGGTAACTACTGCCTCTAAAAACTGGGTTTGTGGGGGTCAATTTCTTTAAGTGTGGAAAACTCGGCTAATTGGAATGTTCTTCAGTAAAGTCAACTATAAAGATCAGATCGTCTCCAAGAACAGGTGCTGTGCAGTGGTTGAAGAATGCAGCAGCCACACAGGCAGCATGATACATCTTAGGAAAGCACTATAAAGAAAAGTCAATTTTCAGAAGCCTGCAAACAATGGGATCAGTTTTAATAAGGCTCAGGGCAAGCAAGGGCATGGGGTTTTATGTGCACGTACCCTCAGATGATCAGCGGACATGCAAGAACATGATAACCACAGCCTACAGGATACAGGTTGCCTCTGCAGGAGCAGGGGAGAAGGGAGCCTATAGTGCAGGGTGGGCAGAACAAGGGGCTGGATTTAAAGCCAGGAACAGGGCTCACCGCGTTCATCTTACTGCGCTTCTATGCTCTTTTGCATACAGCAAATATCGTGAAATATAAATATTTAAAGACTGAGACCAGAAGAACAAGAGCGAGGAAAGTTAATTAGGAAGTGAAACAATTCACCTTTTCCAAATGACACAAATTCTATTATTAAAAGGAAGGCTGCTCTAATCCTGCCTTTCACTATCAAGCACCAGAGGCCAGCTCCCTCTCCCTAAAAGCACACAAGTCGATGGCAGACAACAGAATACCAACATATGCGTTTATGATGAGAACCCCCCCCCCCGGCTGTACATCCTTATTTAGCATAATTAGCATATACTTGTCCTGCAGCAAAACTCTGTAGGATGATCAGAGGCCTCGTCACTGATATATCATAGGAGTGCAATGTCAGCTGGCTGGTTGCCTGGTTTCAGAACACATTATATAGGAGTGAGAACAAACCACAGCTACTCCGCACAACAGAAATATACCACAGGAATACAAGGAATAAAAAGAAGGAGGAGGAAGGGGAGGAAGAGGGAGAAGGGAGAAGGAAGGAGTAGATGGGGAAGAAGGAGGTGGAGGAGGAGGAGGAGGAGGAGGAGGAGGAGACGGAGACAACGGAGACGACGGAGACGACGGAGACGACAGAGACGGAGACTCTATACTATCTATTGAGGTGGCCTTGATAGAAGCTAAAAGCTTGGTTATCATGCGTTAAAAAATTATTTAAAGGGACAGACAGAATGAGAACACAGCAAAGGAAAAATCTAAGCTTCCTGTGTCATCCATAGCATCTCATACTCCCTAGTGACATCATTACTTGTTTAAAAAATTTTTTAAATTTGTTGTTGTTTGGTTTTGGGGGGTTTTATATTTTTTCTTTTTAGCTTTTGGGGGTTATTTTGGTTGGTTGGTTGGTTAGTTGGTTGGTTGGTTGATTGGTTAGTTGGTTGGTTTGGTTTGGTGTTTTTGAGACAGGGTTTCTCTGTGTAGCCCTGGCTGACCTGGAACTAGCTCTATAGTCCAGGCTGGTTTTGAACTCACAGAGATCCACCTGCTTCTGCCTCCATATTGCTGGGATCAAAGGTGTGCACCACTCACACCTAGGGCTGACATTACTCATTGATCACCATGCCACTTGCCAAACAGTATTTTATCATCCTTCTCAAAACATGTTAGAAGCCATCAGCTGGGTCATTATACTAATGGGATAATTCTGGACTATAAACCGACATCCTGACCAAAGGGTACAGTTAGGGTCAGCCGACTTACTGCCCTTTAAATGTCTACAACAGGGAAGGAGGATGTGGGGGAGGGGGAGGGGAATGGGAGGGTGCAAGGGTTGGGGAAGCACCCTCTCAGAGGCAAAGGGGGGGTGAAGAACTCTTGGAGGGGAACTGGGAAAGGGGGCAACATTTGGAAAGTAAACAAAACAATTTTTAAAAACAATAAATTTATCAAATAAAATAAAGTAAGTCAAAAATGACTATGCTTCTCCAGACAGCCCCTCATGCCAGCTCACTGATTTT
Organism: Rattus rattus; assembly: GCF_011064425.1. Classification (NCBI taxonomy): domain Eukaryota; kingdom Metazoa; phylum Chordata; class Mammalia; order Rodentia; family Muridae; genus Rattus; species Rattus rattus. Next base: position 196,465,140 of record NC_046154.1, on the reverse strand, counting down.
GAGTGTGACCTGCTCACCTATAATCTCTTTCGCAAAGTTGCTCTTCACCCCCAGCCAACACGGCCACTTCCCTTCTGGAGCCCTGATTTTGACATTCACTATCTTCTATGGGTGCTTGTATTTTCAAGTATTTCTGGGTGATTTTCAGCTTTAGGGGTAAGCCCATCATAATTTAGATCATTCACAAAATAAATATGTTTTTTAAATATGGTTTGTGGATATTTCCTATTTAATACTTAAACCAGAACATTAAAAAATCCAATTTCTTTAATTATAAGGAAAACTTTTATAGGTACTTTCTCTAAAAGGTGTGGGAGAGAGAGATGAATGAAAGTAAAACACGCCAGAGGACATGTATTGTAATTGCCTTTTACATGTATTAATAAATTAGGTCAAGGTGGGAAAAGGCATGCATGGTGGGTAGCCAGTCTACCAAAGCCAAGGGATCATCTCAAAACCCTTCTGTAAAATTCTCCCATTTCTCTCTGACATATAATGTGTTTGTGGAGATTATATAGATAGATATAGATATATGATATATGATATATAATATAGGTATAGTTATAGATAGTATAGGTATAGATATAGATATAGAAAGATATAGATTAGATATAGAAATAGAGATGGAGAGAGATATATTGATATATATGATACATATCAGAACAAGAATGTAGGCAAGGGGAACTTATTATTTTACACTTACAAAGATTGATTGTCTTTCTATTTTCAATATAGAAAATTTGAAGCACATAGAAAAGTAAAGAGGTCAAACAGGAGTCCCCGAAAGCCTAACCACCTTAAGATACTCATAAATTGTCGTGTATTCTCCCATTCATTTTTAAATTGCATCCACGTGCTAACAGTGTGTACTGCTAACAGTATGTACATAATGAGATCATGCTTCTTCCACCTGCTGATGTCCAGTCACCCGTCATGGGGTGTTCTCCTGCTTCGGTGACTCCTGCTCCATGTCTCCCTCCTCTACCCTGTTGCACGTGCATTCATTGCAGGCGACAGAATGCCAATACATAGCAAAGAGTGGGCTTATCAGGTTGCTCCAACAAGGACATCTAGACTAAGTGAGGTAAGGTCAAGGGTCAACGATGCTGCAGAAGCCCAGGAAAGACCAGGAGAAGGGATTCCAGCAAGCGGAAGACTCCTCTGAAACTGTCTTCAGACACACCAGAAGAGGGCATCAGATCTCATTACAGACAACCATCTACCCTGTGGTTGCTGGGATTTGAACTCAGGACCTCTGGAAGAGCAGTCAGTGCTCCTTTCTTGGATTTTTTCATTTACATTTCAGATGTTATCCCCTTTCCTGGTTTCCAGTCCATAAAACCCCTAACCCATCTCCCCATCCCCTTCTTCTATGAGGGTGTTCTCCCACCTAACAACCCATCCCTTCCTGCCTCTCTGCCCTGACATTCCCCTACACTGGGGAGGGGGTTCCAGCCTTGGCAGGACCAAGGCCTTCTCCTCCCATTGGTGCCCAACAAGGCCATCCTCTGCTACATATGCAGCTGGAGCCATGGGTCAGTCCATGTATAGTCTTTGGGTAGTGGTTTAGTCCCTGGGAGCTCTGGTTGGTTGATATTGCTGTTCTTATGGGGTTGCAACCCCTTCAGTTCCTTCAATTCTTTCTCTAACTCATCCAATGGGGACCCCGTTCTCAGTTCAATGGTTTGCTGCTAGCATTCACCTCTGTATTTGTCATGCTCTGGCAGAGCCTCTCAGGTGACAGCTATATCAAGCTCCTGTCAGCATGCACTTCTTGGCATCAGCAATATTGTCTGGGTTTGTTGGCTGTATGTATATGGGCTGGATCCCTAGGTGGGGCAGGCTCTGAATGGCCTTTCCTTCAGTCTCTGTCTTTTAACCCTATAAACTGATTCTCTTATAGTTCTACTAGTTAGAAGCCTGACCCTGGTCTCCCCGGAATAAAAGCACTGGTATCAGTAGCACTGTCTTTTTCTGCCGCCAACAAGGAGATCCAGTGTCTTTTTTGTCCTTTGCAGCTTCTGAAGGCCTTCCTCCTTCCTTAGTGCGTGATCCCCTTCCTCTGTCTTCAACGTCTCCACATAAAGCAGTGGTTCTCCACCTTCCTTGTGCTGCAACCCTTTGCTACATACAGTTAGATCCTCATGCTGTGGTGACCCCCAACCATAAAGTTATTTTCATTGCTACTTCATAACTATAATTTTGCCAGTTACGGTTTGTAATGTAAATCATTGATATGCAGGATATCTGATGTGCAGCTCTTACTGATATAAAATCTTTGTCATATTGTATTACCCTGATGTCTTCCGTTTCCCTGTCTTCAGCTCTGTCTTCACTGTGATATTCTACCGGGTGCACGTGGGCACTGTGGATAACCCCTTGAAGTGGATTGACCAAGAGCCTTGATTCTTCTCTGCCATCTCAATTGTCCTTGGCCGTAGGGCAAAACCTAGTCACAGGTTACAAGTTCTTTTGCAAAAATAGCTCTAGGTTCCTGAGACATGGAAATGCAGCTGGTGGAAAGAGAGTAAAGATTCCTTTCCCTTCCTCTGAAGGATTTTCCTCAGCTCGTGTGAGGGAGACTAAACCTGGTCATTTGCTTGGTTAATGGCTCAGACCCAGGAAGGCTAAGTAGCCTTGTCCTTGTCCCTTCCCTAGCCTCAAGGTCTAATGAAGGTGGGAGCCCTTTCTCCTAAGGCATTTATGCTCAAAAGGGATGAAGTCTGGGCTGGAGGTATGAATCGGACCTTTGAAAACTGGTTAGAGTGAGTTTAGAGTGGGGAACAAGGATCCAGGATCTTCCCAGACATCAGAGGCACCTGGTGTTTTTATTGTTGATTATAAATTGGAAAATCCACTATATTTTCCCTTGCCTATATGAAATCCAGCTACTTTTATATAAAAACAACTGGCTTTTGGGGTGGTTGTGATTGTTTGAGATAGAATCTCAATATATAGCCTCAAACAATCCTCCTTCCTTAACCACCTCAATGCTGGGGTCTGGGGCATGTACCTGGGTTCTGCTTGGCTTTTATCATGTCACCTCGGGTGTACTATAATTTATCATGTGGCCTAACTTACGGCCTGGGACATGAGGAACTGGCTCACCTATCACCCCACCCCCACCCCCACCCCCACCCCCACCCCACCCCCACCCCCAGGAGGTAGTCATACCTGTCTCTCACCCAGAATCTTATACGTGCATTTACGATCATATTTAAATTCAAGAGGCGCTCCAAGATTATGAAAATTTTCTTCTTGGAAATTTATACTTTTATTTCATATATTTAAAGAATGGTCCATCTGTACTGCATTTTGAAGTATGGCTCAAAATATGGATTTAGCTTTTTCCTGCAAATGGTTCTCTGATTGCCATAAGCCCATTTCCAAAAATAATCAACTTTCCTTTCATGATGTAAAGTCCCAGTGGGGTGAGAAGTACAGGCAGATACACTTTAGCCTTGTTTTATAATTAAGTCATCTCCACTGGCCAAGGATGCTTAAGTGACTTAAAGCTAAAGAAAAAAAAAGAAAAGAAAAACACCACTGATGAGCCAGAAATAAAATTCCAATTAATACTCTCTCCAAAAAAAAAAAAAAAGGTTTTTATGTAGTTAGATTATTATACTTAAAAATAACCTACCGGGAAAATCGATGACAGAAAGCCAGTGATATATGGTCTTGATGGCTAATCTTGGACCAAACCCAGAATCAGTGGAATTGTGTCTTCTTGCGTTTTCTCAGAATGAGTTCCAAGGTGACAAGACACATTTCCCTTATCTATCAACTACACAGAGCTGTCTTTTCTGATAATCGATGGTAAAGTTTAGAGAACGTGTCAAATATAAATAAACCACAATGCTGACTTGAACACCAAATTCTAGAAGACTTGTCAAAAACACGACGTTTAACTCTTTCTGGTGGAGAAGAAAGTATGATACTTAAGCTGCCTGACGTATGAATTGTCTCTCTCCGAACAGCACTCTTTAAGCTCTGTAAAGGGCAGGGTTTAATAAAATCATGTACTTTATATTTAATATTTTATTGTCAGTCTTTGAAAAAATTTAACAGGTCAATGAGACCTATTTCCATCTTTCCTTGAAAAATCTCCCTATGGTTTCTAGTGAACTGAAAGGAAAAAAGTCTTGAAATGTTTCTGGCCTGGGCATGAAGCCAGCAGTGGGTACTTACAAAGTGGAAACTGTCTTTCTAACCACAGATAAATGCAATCTTCTTGGAGTGCCAAGGAAGTCATGCTCATTTGGTCCTGGACACCGGCCAGAGGCCACCTGCCCTTGAGACAGAGGAAAGAATGCATATGACAGACACTTTATCCCTGTGACGTTGCTGATAACAGGAGACTGGGGTGCTCAGGCAGAAGTGACACAAAAATGCTCTGCAATGCCCTCTCCAAGTCACAGTCCCATCCCTCTTGGCTCACCAGGAGTGACACAGGACTTTGTATTTAAGAAGTTTCTCTGACCTGGTGGTGGTGGCGCATGCCTTTAATCCTAGCACTCAGGAAGCAGAGGCAGCTGAATGTCTGTGAGTTCAAGGCTAGCCTGGTCTACCCAGCGAGTTCCAGCCAAGGTTCCAGCAAAAGAAACCCTGTCTCAAAAAGCAAACACAAGACAAACAAAAGAAAGAAGTCTCTCTCTTTAATTAGTTAAAAATAGTTTCCATCTATAGGAAAGAGGTGTGTGAACAACCATGACTTCCCTTAAAGCCTGTGCAAGTCTCCAGTGAGAAGAAACCTTCAAGTGAAGTGAAGAAAATCACCAAGCCTGGGCCTCTAAGCTACACTCGGGATAGAAATGCTAGCTTCATTTTTCTCCTTGGACCAAATCACGTTAGCATTATCACTTATCAAATGAATACATTGTATGTACAAGAATGTCCCAGAATTCTCCATGTCAGACATGCAAGTTCCACCAACACGGCTCTAAGACATCAGTACCGGCTGTTACACCCCAAGGAATCCGAGGGGAGGGATGGCCCTTTCTCAGGCATTTTCTTCCTCTCTCTCCTAAGTGCCTGACAGGAACAAGAGAGGAGAGGCTTGTTTTGGTCCTTGGTTCATGGTGGGAAAGGATGGGTAGGTGACTACATCCCAGCTACCAACAAAGAGAGCTCAGGCCAGAAATGAATGGACTATAACTTAGGAGGCCTAACCTCAGTGGCCCAAGCCCATCTGCCAGCAAGGGCCCCTGTCCCAAAAGTTCTGGAAACTTCTCAAAACAGCACCACCAACTGGGGATGAAGTGTTCAGACACTCAAGCCTGTGGGAGACATTACACATTCAAACTGTAACAGAAAATGTATGTGAACTCCAGTTTTCAGAACTGGCTTTTTTTTTAATTTGTTTATTTAAACTGTCATCTGTCTCAGGAGTTGAAGGACTTTTGTAACATTAACATTTCATTCTCATCTAAGTCTGATCCTGGAGTGTTGGGGTTTTTTTTGTATAATTATGAAGGATACAAAGAAACTGTTAAGAGCATTTCTTTGTCTTCCTTTTATTGAAAAGAGATTCTTTTCTCATACCATGCATCCTGATTAGAGTTTCCCATACTTTTTTCCATTCCTCCAAGTTCCTGCCTACTTCCCCTCCCCTCCAGATCCTCTCCCTTTCTGTCTCTTTAGACAAGGATGGGGTCACTGGAGAGAAGAGCCAAACAGGGCAAAATAGAAATATGATAAGCTGAAACAAAGCCATCCTATTGAGGCTGGGCAAGGCAACCCAACAGAAGGTAAAGATTCCTAAGAGCGGGCCCAAGAGTCAGTGACCAGCTCATTCACACACACGGGGATCCCGTAGAAATACAAAGCTGCAACTATAATATATACAAAGAGGACCGGTGTACATTGGTGCAGACCGGCATAGACCTGTGTGGGCCCTCTGCTTGCTACTTCAATTCTGTGAATTTATGAGCTCTGTTCAGTTGACTTAAAGGACCCTGTTACCATGGTATTCTCCATCCTCTCTGGTTCTTACCCTCTTTCTGCGTCCTCTTTCTGCCTCCTCTTTCTCAGGGTTCCCTGAGCTCTGAGAGGGGCATGGTGGGTTGACCTACACATGCCATTTATAGCTGAGTTTACTAAGTACTATCTCTCTGCATAACATCTGGTTGTGGGTCTCAGTATCTGTTCCCATCAGACGCATTATAAATAAAAGGGAATTTTTCAGTCACGGTTTTACAAAATTACAAATTATATTTTATAATATGTCATGAAGGAATAATTGAAAAATAACAAGATATATCCCTCCTTCTTTCCCACCCTCCAAATATTCTCTCTTCTTTTAACAGTTGAGTTACAATTCGGGGACAGTAAAGGACTCTGGTCACATGGTTCTATTGTTTTAGATTTTATTTTGTTAAGTCACAAATTAAATCCCATCTAGATGTTGCTTTCCAGATAAGATGGAGTATGGATACTCCTTCGCTGAGCACAGACCCCTCTGCATGAGAGTGGGAGGATTGTAATATTAGGAAACAGGAAAGCCAATGGGGTTCCAGTGTCTCTTGGGATCTCTCCTGGGACTTTCCTTAATTGGGAAGTATCTGGGTTAGAGGGACTCTCCAGGAGAAGGTAGCAGAGTCCATGAACCCAGCATGGCAGAGAATCCCAATGCCTGTTCTGCCTCGGGGCAACTGTGCTGCTGGTACACCCCGGGCCGTTATCTAAGAAGCAAATGCAGGAAGTCATGGCCTCTGGACTATGCTCAAATTGCTCCAGAGAAGGAGTGCTTAATATCACCCTGCTTCCACTCCAGCCTTCTTCACCCTCACCACCACCCTCGGTTTCAATGAGGAAGACTCTTCAAGCTCTCTGTACTATGAAGTTGAAAACAATTAGTTTAATTTTGGGGAGTATTCACTTAATATGCTCGCTTCTGATTCCCTGGTGAATATATCCCTGGTGGATATAGTTACACATGGCCAGATGACCACAGCATTAATTAGTAAATTAGTTAATTAGTAAACATGTCGCCGAGGCTTTTATTCAGATACTCCACTGAATGAATAAGTTACGAGTTTCCCAAAAACATTTTATTTCTAAGAAGAATTATGCTTCAGAAAAATCAAGGTAGTATAGTCAATGAAGGCCTAAAAAGCCAATTAAGGGAGAAAATATATTGACACCATAAAGTCCTCACTGCATGTGCTATTACCTATGAGTTCATGTTTTAAAAAGTGTGCATGTGGGAGTGTCTGTGAGGGTGTGTATATGACAGTGTGTAAGAGTGTATTTGTAAATGTATGTATATGTGTGTGCATGTGTGAATGTGTGAGTATGTGTGAGAGAGCATGTATGTGTGTGCTTATGTGAGTGTCTACACAGTATATGTTAGTATTTTGTGAGTGTGTATGCATGTGTAGGAGTGTCTGTGTGTGTGTGAGTGTCTGTGTGTTTGCATGTGTGAGAGTGTGTTTGGTGCATATGTATGTGTGATATGTGTGTCTGTGTGTGTGATATGTGTGTGATATGTGTGTCTCTGTGTGTGATGTGTGTGTGGTATGTGTGTCTGTGTATGTGATATATGTGTATGTGGTATGTATGACTCTGTGTGTGGTGTGTGTCTGTGTGTGTGTGATGTATGTATGTATGTATGTATGTATGTGTGATATGTGTGTCTGTGTGTGTGATGTGTGTGTGGTGTGTGTCTCTGTGTGTGATGTGTGTGTGGTATGTGTGTCTGTGTGTGTATGGAATGTGTGTCTGTGTGTGTGGTATATGTGTCTCTGTGTGTGTGATGCATGTGTGTGGTATGTATGACTGTGTGTGGTGTGTGTCTGTGTGTATGATGTGTGTGTGGTATGTGTGTGATGTGTGTGGTATGTGTGTCTATGTGTGTGTGTCATGTATGTGTGTGTATGTAGTATGTATGACTCTGTGTGATATGTGTGTCTGTGTGTGTGTCATGTATGCGTGTGTGGTATGTATGACTGTGTGTGGTGTGTGTCTGTGTGTATGATGTGTGTGTGGTATGTGTGTAATGTGTGTGTGATATGTGTGTCTGTGTGTGTGTCATGTGTGCATGTGTGGTATGTATGACTCTGTGTGTGGTGTGTGTCTCTGCATTTTCTACTGTCACTGTTTTTGTTGTTCTTTAGGAAAGGCAGAAGTTTGCCTCAATTATTTCCTGTTTGGGAAAGACTTAAAGCGTACACAGAGAAGAAGGCACTAGAAGAAAATGTTGACCCGACAAGCAGCTGATGCGTGAGCCATCATCAGACAGCCTTAACGACATCTAACCCGTTACCACCACAGAGGACGGGAATGGAAAGTCTATGATTCAGCTACTGATTTGCATACTGGAGCCACATGCAAATACTGGAAGAGAGGCCCAGAGCTTTGGTCTCTCTTGCAGTTCCCACACAGCCCTCTGAACCTTGCTCACTTGTAATCAATACCACAGAGCTCACTCCATAGTCGTGCTGGTTTGAACTTCAAGTTGGTTGTCAGATGGCACGCCATAGAGACAAGTATTATGTCCAGCACATCTCTCTCTCGCACTTCCTTACACTTCCCTGCATTCATCCCTCCATCTGTCTGCCTAGTGGATATTAGAAGCCAGGACCGAGTCTATAAATGTGCCAAGAGTATGAACTGAACAGGGTTTCAAGTTCTAAGAGGTTTATGTACTCGAGATGAATGAGTAAGCCAACAAGAGAAGCATCAGAGGAGGGAAAGCGATGAGAGAATCCAGGTGAGACAGAGAAAGGAACATTGGATCAGAATACCTCTCCATGAAACAAACATTTAGATAATGACCTGAGTGACCAACAACATTCAAAACCAGCTGGCTTGGTGAGTGAGACAGAATCCTAGGAGCCCCATGGAGCCAGTGAAAGCGTTTGAAATAAGCTGAGAAAATAGCAAGAAAGACTCCTTTCTCATGGTCTCTAAAGCCACCGGTAAGCGAGTTGACTGCATTCCAAATGCTGTTTGAGATCTTACCTGAAAAAGTTAAATGGTCTAATTTAAACTCTTGAAAGATTTCACTGCCTCGTGTGGGCAATTAGATGTAGCCAATGAAGAGACAGAGACAGAGACAGAGAGAGAGGGAGGGAGAGAGAGAGAGAGAGAGAGAGAGAGAGAGAGAGAGAGAGAGAGAGAGAGATTGCGTTATAACAATAGTCCATGAGGAAGATGTTCTTGGAGTCAGGGCTGTGTTAACAGAGATGAAAAAAAATGGGGTTCATGGAATGTTTGGAAGATTCAGTCAAGAAGATTTGCTGATGGAGCAGAAGCCCCAGAAGACTCAGATCTTAAGAGCAAACAGGGGACCTGGATTCAGATCCCAGGACTCACGTTAGGCAACTCACAGCTGCCTCTAACTCCAGCTCCAGGAAACCAACACCCTCTTCTGGCTCTCATGGGCAACTGCACACACTCACACACACACTCAAACACATACACACATGCAGAGAGACACAGAAAGAGAGCAAACAGCCACATACACAGAAAGAGAGAGAGAGACAGAGACAGAGACACAAAGACAGAGGCAGAGAGATCATATGTTCCACATAAGAAACGGAACAAATGAGGATGTCTCTCCCTGAGCTGGGAGGAAGAGCACTTGTAGAGGAGGTGAGGTGAGAGAGATTGGGAAGGAAATCAAGTTTTTTTTAGTTTGAGATGCTCACAGAAGACACCAAGATTGACAGATCAACAAGGCGGCTAAATACAAGGTCCAAATGAGAACTCAGCAGCCCATAAATGGTATCTGAAACCTTGGCTCTGCAGACAATTACATCCAGAGATAAAGTAGAGAATTCAAATGTGGGAGGGGGGACTTCTAAACAGGAAATAAGATTGGCTGTTAGCAGATGAGCAAGCTAAGATGGTGAGAGTTCTCATAATGTATCAGAAGGCATAAAAATGAGTATCTGACTCCTCCCCAATTGTTGGCAGATTAATTAACATGTTGCTTTATTATCTTCACAAAGTCATTCAAAATGGGAGGCTTTGATAAAAATCAGAGAGGAAATGGGAGAATGGACACTGTATCTTCACGGGAATTCTGTTTAAGTGAATAATTGTCTCTGTTTTCCATAGTTTACAAACTGGGTTCTGAGTGAACACAGTATTCTTAAGCAGAATATTGGAATAATGTCTGTCCAGAATGCCCTATAATTCTCTTGATCTAAGAAATAAAAAATACTTAAAGGCTCACTGGCATTTTATTGTAGCTCCTTGGAAAAACTTTTGGTTTTATAAGCATGCAAATAAAGCTGGGAGGTGATGGTATGGAACAATGGAATCCTTTCTCAGAGGGAAATTGATATTCTCCCTTCTTAAAAGCTTTGATTCGATACGTAATAAAACATTTGTCTTAAAAATCAAATGTAAAACTCACACCCATTTTGTCAGAGCTTTCTACTCTTAGGACTGTCTCAAGATTAATCACACTGCCAGGTTTTTATGAATATCTGGAATCCTTTGCTGTTTAGCATGTGAGCGAGCGTGCGTACGTGTGCGTGTGCATCTATGTGTGGAGGGGGTGTCACGGGGGAGGGCATACAAAAGAAATTGTTGCTGCTTCCTCCAGGACCCCTTTGATGATGCAGCTAAAGATGACAGACAGTAACAACCCTTCTCTCTGCGGAATTATTGATCGAAGAGAGATGCGATCGCCTCCCTTCCTGAGCACAGTGGGCAGATGTTCTTGGTAAAAGCGAGCAGACACAGAGATACAAATGGCCTCAAGGACTCCCTCTGATACAATGTGAGCCCTAGAGTACCTCAGCGTGACAGAGTGAGCAAGCCTCCATCTGAGTCCACCTTCCTGCTTAGCGTCTGTCCCGCGTGCGACTCTGCTTCTCCCTTGTCTCGTAAGCAGGCTCCAATAAAGACTCCGAAAATCACCATCTTAGCCTCTGCTCTATGTCATATGTCACATAGTTAGAATTGTGTCTATATATTCAAGGCACAGGGTTTACACAGATACCACAACAGTGTGTGTGTGTGTGTGTGTGTGTGTGTGTGTGTGTGTGTGTGTGTGTGTGTGTGTGTGTGTGTGTAGACTAACTGAGCCCATTTCGTGTTGTTTATCCAAACATATGCTTCAGGCTGACCACTGGGCATTGGATAACCTACCAGACTGATTCTGTTAGAAGCTGCTGATCACCGGTTGCTCTTCCTTTAGGGTGGAGCCTTGTAAAACTTCCCTGGTTCCACAGTGGCATGATGACTGTGCTGTCATTATGTGGGTCTTGTTTAGGGAGCCCACATTTTTGAGATTTCATAGGTGTGGTTTCTCTGTCATGTCTAGAAGACACTATGTAGCATCAAGTGCCCTGGTCCTATGGCTTTTACATTCTTTCTACCCCTACTATCCATTCCCCAATATCCATACTAACTGGGCTTTGTAGCCCACAATAACGTATTCTCTGCACTTTGACAAGATGCAGATCTCTAGCATAGCCACCACCTGCTGCAAAACGGAGCTTCTTCGATGAGAGGTTAGAGCTATGGGTGTAAACCTAAATGCTTAGAATACAGTTAGAAATTAGATCTAGAGAAACAACAGGTGTTCTGCATGTAAGGTGCTAATGTTCCTCCGAAGACCCATAAGGCTAACAAATTCCCCCAATGCTAGGCATAGGCAGTGGAAGCTGCCAAGGGAGAAGTGCAATACTCTCGCCTGAGTGTAAATCTATGAACAGCACCAATGCCTGATGTCCTCAGCAATGAAGGCACTATTATTTTGTAGGTAACCAGCAGCTGTCTAACTGAATTTCAGGTCTTCTTAATAGGAGGGGATTCATACCTGGTACTCTAAACCCAGCCAATTATCCATGTCTGGAAGACATTACCATGATTAAAATTAGCTTGTAAAACTCTGCAAAAATCCCCTTTGGAACTTCTACTGAGATGGTAATGAATGCATAATGTATTTTTGGAAATTCCTATCACTGAATCTTTCCAGTCTTCAACCCTGGGTCCATTTCCTAACATACAAGGGATGTGGCTAGTTTTGTGTCAATTTGACACAAGCTAAAGCTATCTGAGAGGGGAACCTCAGTTTAGAAAATATCTCCAGAAGATCAAGCATTTTCTTAGTGATTGATTGGGAAGGGCCCAGCCCATTGTGGGTGGTTCCTTCCCTCGACTGGTGGCCCTGGGTTCTATAAGGTGAGCGAGTCATGAGGAGCAAGCCAGTAAGCAGCATCCCTCCATGGCCCCTGCATCAGCTGCTGCCTCCAGGTTCCTGCCCTAAGTTCCTATCCTGACTTCCTTTGATATGAACAGTGACATGAAAGTGTGAGCCAACTAATCCTTTCCTTCCCAAGTTGCTTTGGTCATGGTGTCTTATCACAGCAATAGAAACCAGATTTTCTTTCACGGCTTTTGAGATACATAAATCTTCATTTTCTCATTTTTCTTCAACTAAGTGATATCACTATATTTACATTATTTAAGGACAAAATGTAATCATTTTTTAAGACTTCAAGAGTGATATCAGCGGCTCTTCAGTCAAGATCTTTTTTTTTTTTTTAAGAATCTAGTAAATGCTTCCTGCACTGCTCCAAGCCACCATGACTTTTTGTAACAAAACAAATTGCAACAGTTTCCTTGTTGTGGTTGAAATGCCAGCTTCCCTTCAGCCAGGCTGTTCTCAGAATGGAAAGCAAAATGGGACAGTCTTCTGCCTGTCAGATACCACGATGCTCGAGAGTCTTTGGTGGTCCTATCATCATCCCAGTGGTAAATGTAGGTATTTGACTGACTTTCCTGAATCATATCTCCAATCCAGGCGTGTCTCTCTCCAACTCCAGATTGGCCTACCCAACTCTTTATTTGACCCTCTCCTCACAAAGTGGCTTGAACTGAGCACGCCCAGTCTGATCTTGTGATTTCCATGCTTTTCCCTAAACTTATCCTTCCTACAGTCTTCTCCGTAAATGTCATTGTTATTGTTACATTGTATCAGGTAGAACATAATCGCTCTCCTTAGACTTAACTTCAGTTTTTCAAACGCCATCAGCTGATCTATAGTCAAGATCTGTTTTGTTGTTTTGTTTTACTGATCTAAAGACCACTTAGCAGAGCTGCTCTGAGCACCTGTGGTCTTTCTCGTGTCTTATTACCACAGCTTCCTTGTTGCTCTTGATGGCTCTCTAGAGTAACTAGAATGAGGCTGCAATCTGAGAGTCAGGTAATGCCAGGAATCTGCCTACAAGCTTCCAGTGTGTTCTCAGTAAAGCCCAAAGTGTTCTCAATGATCAGCACTGCTCTTTCACCGGGTCCCCTCTGCCTCTCTGGTTCTGTCTCTTATCACTAATCGCCGTCATCCCCTTCCTATCCATCCAGTACATAAAGCCTTGAGATTCTCAGGGTATTTGTGTCTGCTTCTTACAGGAAATCTTCCTCATTTCCTAACTGTTCATTTTCTCGTCATTTCATGCATAGGCTGGGATGCTGATGAGACAGTAACTACCATAAGCTTTTCAGTGTGTGTGTGTGTGTGTGTGTGTGTGTGTGTGTGTGTGTGTGTGTGTATGTGTGTGTGATATTCTGCCAGCTCTGTTCCTCTAGAGAACCCGACCAACACACCTTTCTTCTTGGAGCTTATTTTGTCAGCCATGTTTGCTGTGACAGGCACAGCTTTGGGATTATCCTGACTGAGGTGATGGGAAATGAGGAAACAGATATACATATAGAAATGTCGGGATGGAGGAAGTCATGCAATCTGATAGAAATGCAGCGTCTCCCTGGAAACTCGGCTGATTTTATTGTGTACTGTTGAATGAGGAGGCAGGGTTATTATACACACGACTGAACTAGGAGGTCGGTAAGCAGATGTTGGTTTGGGGGGGGTCTCTGCAAGGAACCAGTCACTAATCCAATGTTAATGTTTGCAGCACTCAAATGTACATTTTACCTTCAATATTTAATGTTTTTATCTTTTAATATAGAGTTTAGTTTATATTTTTTCATGGAACAGGATGAGAAAAGCCCCTCCTCAACTCACTTCCAAAATCTTGATGCATCAGTTTCCATGCTTAAAGCTTTAATCAAGAACAGACTTTTATGATAGTGTGGCTTGTTTTAAAGCAGTGCTCCTGAGCAGGACTTCCTGAGTGGTCCCTCCTCTCTCCAGTCATCTGAGATGTTAACCGGGGACTATAGGGGGTGTCCTGCCATCCTCTGACTCATTGCTGGACTCTGCTCCCTGACCTCACTCTTTCATGCTACCTACATGGATCTGACATATCTCGATTGTCATACATGTGTAAGCCATTGTCTCTTGTGGGACAGATTCCTCACCTTCTTGCTCCGCAATGACAGCTGAGACTTCTTATTGTTCCTTTCCATATTCATCATAGAACTTGTTGATAAGATTTTAATACGAACAAATAGAAAAGACTGTTGAAATGATCCTAAAGTTTCTATTGCAGAATAATTTGAGGGATATTGGCATTAATTCTTCTTTGAAGGTCTGGTGGAATTCTACACTGGATCCATCTGGCCCTGGGCTTATTTTGAGTGGGAGATATTCATATATATGTATAGGTATATAACAGTCGTTAACTGAATTTTTCATACAATATGTATTGGTCTCCTTGGTTTTCCCTCTCCCAACTCCCCTCAGGTCCTGCCCACCTCTCCACTCACTCAACTTCAGACCATTCTTTCTTTTTCTTTAGAATGAAGAGGCAACATGAGGATAATAATAATTTTTAAACACAAAAAAAATCTATAAAAACACAAATTCAGAAATCATTATATATAACCAAAAAACTAGTAAGACCAAAATAAATGAAAGAGTGAGAAAAGAAAAGAATCTCTATCAAAGCAAGTTGAGGCAAAAGTCTATAAAAATACCACTGAGTTCATTTTTGCTGGCCACCTAATGCTGGGCCTGGGGCTTGGATAGGAGATTTTTAATTACTGCTCCTATTTCACAACATGTTATAATGAAATTAGTGTATCTTAATTTAATTTCAGTTACAACACACACACACACACACACACACACACACAAACACACAAATATACATGTTCATTTATTTGAGGTTTTCCAGTTTGGAATAACTACTACTCGAATTCCAAAACCATGTGAAGACCCGGAAAGAAAGAAAGTTATAGTCCAATATCCCTTATGAACACAGATGCAAAAATTCTTAATAATTATGAACTAAATTAAAAAACATGTTTAAAAGGTTATCCACCATGATGAAGTTGTCTTCATCTCTTCATCTCAGAATGTAGGGATGGTGATGATTAAAGAAACATAATTAATAAACATAATCCACGATATAACCATACAGAAAAACAAAAGCTACATGACCATCTCCTAAGATGCAGAAAAGACCTTCAACAAAATCCATTATTCCTTTATGATAAAAGAGATGAGGGATACAGTTTACTATCGTAAAGGCAATTTACAGCAATCTCACAGCCAGTATTATCCTAAGCAAAGAAAAACTCAAAGCATGTCCACTAAAATCGGGAACAAGGCAAGAATGCCCACTCTCTCACTACCTATTAAATACTTGAAGTTTTAGCTAGACCAATAAGACAACTGAAGCAGACCAAAGGAAAACAAATAGGAAAGAAAGAAGTCAGCATACTTTTATTTGCAAATCATATGATTGTATGCATAAATTACTATAAAAACTCCACCAGAAACTTCTACTGTCAATAGACACTCTTGTCAAAGTATCTGGATAAAAACCTTATCAAAAGTAAGTAACCTTCTTATCCACAAATGGCAAACATACTAAGAAAAAAACCAAGGACACAGTACCCTTCCCAAAAGTCTTAAAAAATACATCTTGGGATAACTCTGACCAAGCAAGTGAAAGACTTCCATAATAAAAGACTTTAAGATACTAAAGAAGAAACCCAAAGATAGAAATATCTTCCATTCTCCTGGATCAACCGAAATAATATTGTGAAAATGGCTACCCTACCAATATTAAGATTCAGTGCAATCACTATCAAAATTCCAACATGAATCTCTACAGAAATTGAAAAAATTTTTTCACCTACATATGGAAAACCAAGGATAGATTAAAAAAAATCCTGAATAATAAGAAGAACTCCTGAAAGCATGGCCACCCCCGGTGTTGAGCTGTATCATAGACCTATAGTAATAAAAACAGCATGTTTTCATCAGCACAAAAACAGACATGTTGCTCTGTGGGATTGAATTGAAGACCCAGACATAAGCGAGACCCCTGATTTTTGACAAAGAAACCAAAATTACACACTGGAGAAAAGACAGCACCTCCAACAAAAGATGCTAGTCAAACTGGAGAGCTGGATGTAGAAGAATTAAAATTGATCCATGTCTATCACCCTGAAAAAAAAAAACTTGATTCGAATGGATCAAGGACTTCAATGTAAGGCCAAATATCCTGAATATGAAGACAAGGTGAAGAATAGCCTTGATTTATGACACAGAAGAGGACGTTCTGAACATCATAGGACAGGTACTAAGAACAGCAATTAATAAACAGGACTTCGTGAAGCTAAATAGCTTCTATATGGCAAGAAGACCATCACTCAAGCAAAATGGCAGTCTACAGAGTGGGAAGAGGCCTTTACCACCTGCATCTGATAGAGGATTATTATCTAGAATATAAAAAGAATTTCAAAAACTGAACATCATGAAAACAAGTAATCCAACTTAAAAATGGAATGTAGAACTAAACAGAGCTCTCAATAAATTGTTGAGAAACAGTCAAATGTTTGACATCCTTAGCCATTGGGAAAATAAAAATTGTTTTGAAATTTCATCTTACCCAAATCAGAATGGCCAAGATCTATGATACAAATGACAGAATATTCTGGAAAGGGTGCATGGAGAAGGGGGACAGGTCTATACTGCTGGTGGGAACACAACATTGTACAAGCACTATAGAAATAAGTACTATAGAGGTTCCTCAGAAAACTGAAATTCAACCTACCTTGAGACCCAGCTATACCACTCTTGGACATATACACAAAAAGACACGGTAATCCATGTTAATTGCTGCCCTATTCATAATAACCAAAAATTGGACACTAAATGTGGCGAGTGGAAAATGGAAATACATTCACATATCAGGTCTCTATTAAGCTGTTAAGAAAAAATGAAATTTGCAGATAAACGGATGGAGCTAAAAACGGTAACCCTGAGTGAAGTAACCCAAACACAACACAGCAAATATCGAATGTCTTCTCTCTGTGGGTGTTTTCTTTCAAGCTTCCAATATGAGTCATATCCACATAACTGCAGAGGTCATTAGGTCAAGTAGGAAGAAGAGACTCCAAAGAATGAGAAGTGAGAGGTAGCTTTATGGAGAGATAATGGAGAAACTAGAATAGGAGAATTAAATGGGGAGGGGAACAGGAGATAAGGGTGAAGGAGGAACTATGGGGACGGACAAGTAATACTAAAAGGTGTTTGAAAAAACCACATGGAAATTACTACTGTAGAAGCTTCCATATATAATTGAATATAAATGGAACAACCAAATAACAGGAGGGAGAATGACCCCCAACTAGACATTTTTTCCCACTGCATTTGCCAGGGTTCTCTGGAGTAACAGAGCTTGTGGAATGAGTCTTTACATACCAATCTCCCACCACACATCACAGACTATTGCTTGCTCCACAGCCCAAAAGTAAGGCCCTTTTGCTGAACACAATACTTGTGTCATCAAACCCAGATAAATTGAGTTGGTCCCAACTGGAAGCTTTACTCCTTCTGACAGGCATTAATATTACTGGAAATTATGCAAGCAGGCTACTGGGGAAGAAAAAATAACCATCAATGTCATCCAGCCTTACCCTCTGAGCTCTACAAGTGACATCCATCCAAGATACAATAGTGCAACTGTAACATAAATGCTATGAGAGTAACCAACCATTCTCTGACTAGATTTAAGGTCTTACTCCATGAGGAGGAACCCATACATCTGACTGCTAAAGTGACCAGCAACCTGACACAACATAGTTTTCGGCTCTAGGGAATATTTCCACTACTATTCTTCTGCTAAAGAAATAAAAGAAATATAGTGATAAAGTGAATCTTAACATATGCTTCCAACTTCGCTTCCACGTCACTGTAGAACCAACCTTGTAGAAGACAGGATTGCACTTTGCTAGTGAGGTTTTCACAGAGCTACTTCAGAGCTGGGGGTGGAACTCACGCTTAGCAACATATTTTTATACCCATCCATCAGTACCTTGCTCAGGGCTCATCACAACTTCTTGTAGATAGTAATTAACACAGAGACCCACTACTGGATAACATGCAGAGAATGATAGACTTTGGAACACTCGGTCTTAAGTAGGCTGGCTTCATCAAACCCCTGCACTCAGAGATCAGGGAGCTATGTGGAAGAGGAGGCAGAAAGATGGGTGACACAGACTGATAAGAGCCAGAGGTGATGGGTCAACAGTGTCTTTCAGATACAACAAGACTCAAGCAATATTAACTCAGAGAAACTGAAGCAGCACACACAAGTCCTGCAAAGATTAAAGCAAGAAAGCAGGACATGTGCCCAGCTCTGAGAATGGGAACTGCAGATTCCCATCTCTAAGCAAGAAGCCATCTGTAAGATTTATTTATTATATATAAGTACACTGTAGCTGCTGTCAGACACACCAGAAGAGGGCATCAGATCTCATTACAGATGGTTTTGAGCCACCATGTGGTTGCTGGGAATTGAACTCATGACCTCTGGAAGAGCAGTCGGTGCCCTTAACCACTGAACCATCTTTCCAACCCAAGAAGCCATTTGTGATTGGAGCCTGCAAAGAAAAAGGGAAAACTATTTTCCCTACTGGAGTGACACTCAGGACCACACTTGAGGTAGGCTCTGTACCCAGTACTTGGCCAACCCAAAACTGACTCTTTACTCATTTGTTTGGGATTTTTCTCTTCTTAAAAATTTTTGGTTTTTTTTTTTTTTTTTTTCTTACTTTGATTTTGGGGGAGAAAGAATATGAAGTTGGGTAGGTAGAAGAATTGGGGGAGGGCAAAAGTATCATCCATACATTGTATTTAAAAAAAAAACAACTTTGAGTAGAAAGAAAGAAAAACCAGTAGAGATATTCATTGAATTCCATTGACCCTGCAGATTAATGAAGGCAAGATGGGCATGGATAATAAGTAGTCTGTGTCTTCTTGCTGATAAATATATAAGAACATGGTTTGTTCATTTATTTGGATCTTTTTAGTTGTTGTTGTTGTTTTTTTAATAAAGGCCTATAATTTTCCCTTACGCTTTCTGAATCTTGACCTCTGGATTTCATGTGTTTGACTCTCCTACCTATGAATATTCAATCAACTTTCTTAAAGAAATTGTTACTCCATTAATCCCAGGCTCAAGAAATATTCATGGTAACCTCTGCCTGCCTAAGAGATCAATTCAAACTTCCTAGACTGGAATTTAAACTGTTGTGTTTGCCCTTCCTAACTGCATGGTCTCCCT
Organism: Rattus rattus; assembly: GCF_011064425.1. Lineage (NCBI taxonomy): Eukaryota > Metazoa > Chordata > Mammalia > Rodentia > Muridae > Rattus > Rattus rattus. Next base: position 196,445,698 of record NC_046154.1, on the reverse strand, counting down.
CGGCCTCTGGATGGAAAGACAAACAGACACCCATGGCATTTAAGTAAAACTGAAACTAAGCAGTCAATTCCTGACCCACTGACTTAGGGTTTGCACACATGACTTAGCCTTTCTGGCTTCTCCTCTGTGAAGGAAGGAAACACAACATCTGAATGAGACTGTGTAGAAAAGGCAGGGGGCACTTGTGACTTACGACCATGTAAATGGTATCATTGAAACATTTAAACACCAGTTCTGTGTCTTCCCTGACACAAGAAGCATAATTGCCCACGTGCACTTCTTTTGCTCTCTGAGGTGAGTCAGTATGTTTTCAGATCCTGAACTTAGTCTGGAAGCAGATAGCACCAGACTTTCCGGAAGCTTGCATGGACTCATCCATCTGACGAGTCTATGGTTTGAAGAAGCGCCTGGAAAGAGACAGACACAAAGCTAACTCATGATTTACCTCTGACCTATCAGCAGCAAGAACAAAATTATATTGGCAAAGAGGCAAGGCATGGCACGGCTGCAGCTGAAGGTGATGTGGGCATGAAGGAGAGGCCACTTGTAAACTGCTAGTCACCATAGAGCAGAGGTCACCTAGCCATTGTAATGTTCAGAGCCACGTGAGTGGCAAAGTTGCTGGCTCAGGATCTGCCTGCCTTGTATAACACTCCATCAAAATGCCTAATTCTTTCCAGTACTGAGAACCCGGTAATGGCTAGGCAGGTTGTTCAGCTGCCTACCGCACAGGACTGGGTTCAGGGTAGGACTTTAGAGTAGGAGACCTCAGTGTCTTTTTTTTTTAAAGAATGACAATAGCTACTTAGACGAAGGAACGTCATGAGAGTAGATGAGATCACAGCTTTAGTCTACACTAAAACTGGTCATGCCCTACTTGTTATCTATCTAACAAGCTAAGGAAAGCTCTTACAGATGAGAAAATTTTTCTTTTTAGAGTCATTTTAAGAGTTCAACAGTTACTCTTTCTTTTGGAAGAGGGCATGGTGACGTGATGTAAGAAGCATGTAAGGATGAGTCACGCAGTAGTATGCCCCAGGACGTCTGTTCTATGTAACTGAAATTCTCTCTGTTGAAGCTATCCATACCTCGGGGAAGAAGATTCATAAGAGTTAATCAAAGCACTGGAGTGCCGATCCCTGTTGGGGATTTATGGTAAGTAAGTAGGTCTAGAGAGATTCCTAAGCAATCAGAGAGAATGAGAGCTGTGAGTGAGGAGAAGCCTGTCTGTATCCTGGGGCCAAGTAACCAGCCAGTCAATAACAAGGGAACATCTCTAGCTTTGTCAGACACAATGGCCATCAGGCCTCATCACCTCGTCACTAAGGTGAGGAAGTTTTCTCCTTCCTTGATAATGGTGTGACTGAGTTGACATTTAAGATGTGACACTAGCCAAGTATGTGCATCAATAAAGGGAACAAAGGCAGGACTTTGAGTGGCTAGAGGTGAGAGAGAAGCTACGAGAAAACCACTGGCTCCTCGCTCCTTCTGTTTTCAGAGGAAGGAATGTGGAGCATGTTTGGAAGGTCACAGCAGAGCAGAACCCACAGAGGACCCCAGAAAGCCAGAAATGAGGCAGAGTTCATCGGTGAACACAGAACAAAAGGGAACAAGTTGTATTCCCAATAGAACTAACTTAGCATCGCCTCTTAAATCATCGTCACCATTATAATCAGGGACACAGTGGCTCACAGACAATGAACTGCACTGAGTGAGAGATAATGGGGACACTTCATCCTGAGCTTGAGCTAGTGAACATTTTCCCTTGTTTGGGAGTCAGGAGGCTGAAGCTCAACTGGACATGGCTTTAGAGTGTCTAGACCACAGCTCCGAACCACTACAAATGCAAAGGAATCTCATTCCACTAAATGTCAGCAGAGTCTACCCAGTGGTCCAACTATCCCAACTGGGCTTAGGGATTTCCCTTCCACACTTGACTTTGACCATTGATCCACAGTACGAGAAACTTCAACAAGAGCACAAAATTATCCTTTTGAAATTGGTTTGAAAAGTCCCCACCAGAGCTGGTTTTCTTTACGGTTTACCTGCCCCCTCCCCTCCAATATTACTTCAGTGACAGCAGCTTAGTGGCAATAGATGAGGTGTTGGTTGGTAAATTTTCCTTCTTGCAACTTAAAGCCAAAGCCCTGTGGTGGGACCCAGCTGAGAAGCATGCTTCCTGTCGGTGCAGTGTTTGCTCCCAGCTACTCATGCTCCGGGCTGCCAGGGCCTGTGGTCTGAACTTGGTGACACCAAGATTCAATTACAGTAAAGTATAAATTGACTACTGACATTTCCAGTAATCTCACTGTGGGTTCAACATGCTCTGAGGCTACTCAGAGAAGCTTCAGGGGAGACAACAAAGAAAAGTTTTGTTGACAAATGGTCATTAGGGTTTCTCCTCTGATTTACTCACAGTAAGGTATGAAAGGCTCTGAATTCAGCAGGCATGGATGAAGTTAATTTGGTTAATTTGAGCTTTGGGGTTCAGAGACTTGGAGGCCTGACAGGCTTTAATACTTCTCTTGGTGGGAGAGATCTAGAGAAGTTCTTCTTCCTCGTGAGTTCCCTCTGGTCTGGTCACAAATGCATACACTCATCACACCAATCCTCACTGTGAGGAAGCTACATGGTCCCAAGCAACGTTCAGCCCACCCACCATCAATGACTGCGCTTTGTATATGCAATAGTACGTGTTTATTAATGTCAAGCTTTCAACAAATTTATCATGTTCTAGATAAAGTCACATAGCTTATAAGGTATTTAAATATCTATCCTACAAACCCTGAGTTTTCTTGGTTTGAGAGTTCTAATCATGTTGCGTTTCTGAGAAAGATTTTGTAGAGGGTGAGTCACCTCTTCCCCTTTCTCTAGTTTTAGGGGATCATCTAAGCCATAGATTCTTGCCTGTCTCAACCCCCTGTCTCGAAATGTGTGGGACTTGGTCTCAAAATGCCAAGTGTTAAGCTATAAGACTAGTGGGAAGAAATTCAGCAAAAGCTCCTTTGTCATGTCGTTTTTCTTCAGGGATGCATGGCTGATAAGTTTAAATGACTCACAGGTACCCACACTTTTATGATTCAGGTAGGAGAGTTTTGTTTAACAGTATTCATCTGGTCGGCTAGGAATCCTGTGATCTATCATGTATCACTGCACAGTATCACATGAAACTCTGTGCTTGAACATCCCCTATAGAACAGCATGTCACATGTTTCCAACTCTGTGGAAAAAACAGGAAGAAATTTGGGAGGGTTAAGTGGCAGGCTATAGATCCAATATAGCTAGAAAGGAAATAATAATGTATATTATTATACAGTTCAGTTAGACAAAGAGAACATGCATTTTCAAAACTTGACACATCCCTTTGACGAATACACTGTTTACAACAAATGAACGTCACCCTCTGAGGTTAGCTTATCTCATCATTATTTTGGGGGGTTTATGATCCAATCTCTTTTGGAACTAAACAATTTTCCAGAGTAATTTATTTTCGATTTTCCAACTCCGTGGAACAAACAGGAAGAAAGTTGGAAGGGTTAAGCATTGGACCCATCACAAGTGCTTAACCTAACCATGTCCTCTAGGACTTTTTACATGACCCACAAAAAAAGTACTGCCTATCTTAGTTAGGGTTTTACTGCTGTGAACAGACACCTTGACCAAGGCCACATGTTTTCTTATAAAGAAGAACATTTTATTGGGACTGGCTTACAGGTTCAGAGGTTTAGTCCATTATCATCAAGGTGGGAGCATGGCAGCATCCAGGCAAATGTTGGGCTGGTGGAGCTGAGAGTTCTACATCTTCATCCAAAGGGAGACAGGAGAAGACTGACTTCCAGGCAGCTAGGATAAGGATCTTAAAGCCCACGCCCACAATGACACACTTCCTCCAACAAGGCCACACCTACTCAAACAAGGCCAGATCTCCTAATAATGCCACTTCTGGAGCCAAACATGTTCAAACCCCCATACTCCCCTAAATCAGAAGGCTCACAGCCAGAAATGTTAGTAAAGGACTTTTACAGCTTGACCCTCAACTAACACTAAGCTTCCTTCCCCCTAGCAGATAGTCTGCCCCAAGTCTGGAACAGAGAAGGGAGTATCCTAAAGGAGATGGCTTTCACTCCAGATGGAAAATGGTCTAGACATTATCATAGACAGAGATAATGGCGGGTAAAATTTGGATTTCTTGTAGATAGAATACATCCCCATGTTGAAAGAAGAAAACTAAGATATGTTGGACTTAATGAAGAGTCATCCATGTGGGGCATGGTGTGTGCCATTCAAACGGGCTACAGTTTCTGCATCACATTATATCCATGTATGTAACACACAAGAATGCTTTTGAGACTGTGAAAGTAAGAAATAGCTTTGACAAAGAGTCTAATCCTGTTCTTTCCTGCTGCCAATGTCATCTAGCGGGTGACCATGACATCTAGTAGCTTTTTGGCAAGGTTAGACAGTGCAGCAGAAGTTCTGAACAATCTGTGAATGCTAATACACGTTGATATTTCTCATGCATTTTTTTTGTGCTGGGGATCTCTTCCCAACTTGTCACTAGCAATATACAATGAATCTATGCAGATTGAATGTATGTGAATGACTATATTATACATTCATGCTTGATTGGACCAAACGAAGCACCCATGAGTCTCAGGTTCTTCTCTGAGCTTCAGAAGCCTGAAGTCTGAGATGAAATGTGTAATTTGAAAGTCTATAAATGGGATATGGTTAGCTTGGATAGAATGTATTAATAATAGTAGGTGATTAGATCTTTTCCGGTTTTCATAAGTTTGTGCTAAAAAAAATCAACCTGTGTTATTTTATAATAGCAAATAAGTGTGTATTGGAACTAAAAAAAAATCAGTATCTCCTAAAAGAACAGATCTAGGCCTAGTCCTGATGGAAATACATCTACAACATAACCCACACCTAAGGCTTGATGAGCATCGAGGAAGAGGAGGCTGAAAGACTCTAAGAGCCAGAGCATCCAGGAGTTTGCTGGGAGCTAGGTCTCCTAGTAATGCCAGAAGCTATACCCATAAAGTCTCGCCAACATGACCGCCCTAATGAACAGGGTAAGCGCCAAGAGACATGTACTGAATGGGGAAAAGCCCATGAGGCCTCCACCCCACACAGATCTATAAGCAACTAAGGAAACCTGGGAGCAGGAGAGGTGTTCTCCCCTGGGAAAGAGTACACTGATTGACTGTCCAGATGGTCATCCCTGAAACCATACATATTGGGATCAGTACATGGTCTGAACATGTTATATTTAAGAATATATGTGTATATAGCTATACATGTATGCATGTGATAATGATTTGTTTAAAAAAAAAGAGGCTATGAATTTGAAGGAGAGTGACAAGGGGTGTTTAGGAGGTTTTAGAGGGAGAAAAGGAAGAGAGGAACATAATTAATTTATAATCTCAAAAATTAAAATATTAAGAATAAATAGATTATCCTGGCCTACGTTCTTCATAGGGATGTAACGAGAGTCCATCTACTCCAACAGGGCTTCAGTTTCTATGCTGAAAAGAAATTGTTCTTAAAGTTTAAAGCAGAAATCTAAGTAGTGGGCAGAAGCATGCTAGTAATAAATGAGCTTCAATGACCTCTTAATCCTTGACAAGTCAAATGAAGCAAAACTTGGGAAGGGGGCAGAAGCAAGATGAGAAAGGAATGTCATCCCTTGGAAAGCATCGGAATAAGAAAACGCATACTGTGCCACCGTCGCTATGTCTCTCAGGCCTTCCACCTTCAGAAGTCGACCTGTGGCAAAAGTGGCTGCCCTGCCAAGCCCGAGCAACATATAACGGAGTGCCAGGGCTAAGAGATAAAACTACCCAGACCGGGCAGATGAGGCACTGAAAGATTGTCTACAGCAGACTCAGACATAGACCCAATGAAGAACGCCGCCTAAACCCAAGAGGGCAGCCCTGCAAGCATCCAGTTCATCTTGGGGATTTCAATCAGTCATAAACTAAATGTTCTGGTTTCGAACAAACAAAAACACAACAAAAATCATAAAACCTCAGGAAGGGTCCGGAGGTCGTAGTGTTGCGTGCTGATTGGGAAATGGTTACGGCTTCCTCCACCGCACCTTTGTCTGCATTTGCCGTGTGCGATTAGGCTCAGCGTCTGTTTGTAGGTCTGTCTCAACAAGGTGCGGAACTTTATCCTTCAGGATCTGAAGGGACAAGTCCAAATTAAAACGTTGCTACTTCTTTTCCCCGAGATTCCAGGAACTGTTTCTTTGTCTCTTCCTCAGTTCTGCTGTTGGCAGCCATCTTTGACCTTCCTTGGTTTGTGGACACAGTTGAACTTTCACCCACAGTGCCACACTGTTTCTCTATGTGTCTCTGTGTCCAGGTTTCCCTCTGCCCGTAAGAACCCAGTCATTGAATTGGGTCATTCTAATCCAATACAATCCCATCTTAACTTGATGACTCTTGAGAAGATTGTATTTGTGAACTCACATTTCACAGGTGCCAGAATTTCAACAGCTCATTCAGGAGGATAAAACTCAACAAGTCATATACAACACAGGAAAAGAGTACTGAGATAAGAAAATATTAATAAGTATATAGAGAAAGAAATTTACCATGTTGAAAAAATTGAATATGTCCATTCATTTGTGAGAAATCTGATGTAGAAATGAAATGCAATAACCCAGAGTCTATGAAGAAGTAATACAAGTTAAAGTAAACATATTTCACAGAAAATTCGTAGACTAAAGCACAAAACTTATTAGATGAGAAAAAATAAAATATAGGAAGGAACCTCATGATAATCTTTAGGAGCAGGAGAGTGGGGTCATGTGATATTCTGAAAATATCCGTCATAACTCTAGGAGGCTGGAACTTTTGCTGGACCTCACAGCCAAAGTTGATAACAAAAATCTATGAGTCACATAAGACTTCAGATTGCTTACCTTCTGTGGACCCAGCCTGTTCTTTACCCTGGCTTTAAGACAGTGGTTCTCAAGCTTTGGGCCCCAACCCCTTTGGGTATCGCATATCAGATATCCTGTATACCAGGTTTTTATATTATCATTTGTAACAGTAGCAAAATCACAGTTATGACATAGCAACAAAATAATTTTATGTTTGGGAGTCGCCACAGTGGGAGGAACTGAATTTATAGATCGTAGTGTTAGGAAGGCTGAGAACCACCACTTTAAGAGAAGATATAACAACCAATCTTTCTTGCCTTGGATTTCCCATGTAGGCAACTTCTATAACTTAAGCTACTGAATAGCTGCGATGTTAAGTTACAAGTATCCTTCCATGCTCCTGACTCAAGCCGTGCCCATGCATTATCTGCTGAAAGCATCAATTACAGAGAGCAACCTCCTAAAAGATATCACAGTGATTGAAATCAACCATTTATGGATATTGGTTGACACACAAATGTGTATTATCCGGGTCAATTGTGGTCAGTTGGAGCCAGAGATTGACCTCTTGTACAACCTTGCTAAAGATCTAAGTACCTCATTCCTTTCCCACATGTGATGCTTTCTATACTGTTCAATAAATAGAGAGTGAAGCCCCTTGTTAGAGACAGACACCACTCCCAGATACTGACTCCTACAGTCCATACAGACACCACACCGCCTACAACAAACTGTCAAACAAGACACAAGAACAAACAGACCCCTCAGACAGGCTTCAGGCAGGCACAGAATGAGACTCATGGCACACAGGCAACAGAAGACAGGGAACATGAAGTAGAGAACTCAAGGACTCACTCTTGGTATTGGAAGCTCAGACTGCAAGCATCCTCATCTGTATCAGGAAGGCTCTGGCAGAGCCTCTCAGGAGACATCCATATCAAGCTCCTGTCAGCAAACACTTCTTGGCTATGGTTTTTCTTCACAGGAGGACAGTGACTTGGAAACATCAATCTGTACCATCTGGCTCTGGTCTTCTGCATGCAACTGCCTTGGTCTGGCTCTGGTCTTCTGCACACATCAGCCTTGGTCTGGCTCTGGTCTTCTGCACACATTGGCCTTGGTCATCGTGGTGATGCAACTCATAGTGTTCTTCACAGTGTGCTTCTTAGGCTCTTCTTCCCCTATTCCAGATATAAAGAAAACACTCAGTCAACATTCTGCTGAGTAAAACCTTGACCTATGAAGTTCAGACACACTTATATAAGTTAGGTACTAGTATTGGAGCACTTGAGTATGCCTAATGTGGTTTTGGCCTAGCATTGAGGTAAGATTAATATTACATTTCTAGTAGGAGACCTGGTTTGATTTTTTTAATTATGTGTAATAGTAACATTATACTCACCTATGAATTTCATCCCAGGGTTAGAAAGTAATATTACAAAGCCATCCTTTTAATTATCCCAATCTTCTTCCCCAAGAGGCATACACTTCCGTTAGGCTCAGGTCTTTGCAACACTTGTGACAGACGTTCATTCTTGTTACCAAATATCCTGCCAGCCCCCGTCTTTCTCTGCCACACAGAATCACAACTCTCTCTCTGCAAGTGGCTACACGAAATTCTGCAGCCCTGCCTCTTCTTCTGGGAGGATGGCTAATGGTGGGTGTTAGCTGGACCTCCTGTGCACACATTTGTATTCAGAAGTAACTCTTACAACACCTTTGGGGAGCTTACAGTGGGGAAAGCAGTGAGTTAGTATAATTTAGTCTTCAAGGAGTGTTAAATAGCCACTAAATGAGGGGGGGGAAGCGCCCTACTCTCTCCTGCAAAAACTAAAGCAACACGGAATGGAAAGTGTTAGGTATAGACCACACTGACTCACACAAAAGAGTTGTCCAAACTACAGTCACTGGGTGAAGTTGATTGAAGAAAATCACAGTGATTCTTTAAAGTTTCAAAGTAGAGCTATGCATCAGAAAAAGGCTCTCCTCTCTTCTAAACTACCAAAATTATACGATTACCTTAAATTCTACTAAGATTCATTTTTCTGTTTTTTGAGATAGCTTAAGAAAGGCTCATCCAAGAAAGAAAGAAAGAAAGAGAGAGAAAGAGAAAGAAAGAAAGAGAGAGAGAGAGAGAGAGAGAGAAAGAAAGAAAGAAAGAAAGAAAGAAAGAAAAGAAAAGATGGAGAGAGAAGGAAGGAGGAAGAGAGGGAGGGAAGGAAAGAGAGAAGGAAGAAGGGAGGAAGGGAGGAAAAAAGAAAGGGAAAGATCTGTCTACATGTTCTAGAAAAGATTCACCACATGAGGAGGTTTCATTCTCCTTTAGGGCAGAAATGAAAAGGCCAATTAGTCATGAACTCATGGCCTTAAGGCTCCTGTAAACAGAAAGTTGACTATCAGATAGGATCCACTCCACTGCTACATTTAGTCAGGCACCCATCCATCCATCCAAATACTCACTGTACTCTAGGACAAAGAAAAACAGAATAAAACAGTAAATACACACACACACACACACACACACACACACACTTGCCTGAGTGCTAAAAAATAGTGCTACAAGCTTACCAGATCCTAGAAGTACAGAATATTCCAGAGTCATTCATGAACTGACCACAGAACAGACTTATGAGAACGTCGAAGCTGTCCAGAGATAGGTAGGTAGGTAGGTAGGTAGGTAGGTAGGTAGGTAGGTAGGTAGGTAGGTAGGTAGGTAGGTGGGTGGGTGGGTGGGTGGGTGGGTGGGTGGGTGGGTGGGTGGATGGATGGATGGGTGGATGGATGGATGGATGGATGGATGGATGGATGGATGGATGGGGCAGGCAGGCAGGCAGGCAGATGCAGACAGACAGACAGGATAAAACCCAGAGGATGAACAGTAAACAGCCAATCAGGAGGAGCTAGAGCTCAATCAGAGGGGAGTACTACCCTGTATGTTCTGTCACCATTGAGCACCCTCTACAGAGTCATTTCAAGGTCCCCACAGATACTAAAGCCCACTCACGCCCATGCCCTTTACAGCACACAGTGTAAAGCATTGCTCTCCTTCTTGCTTCCTGCAGTTTCAAGCACACCCTTCCTCAGGACAACGTTATTGGCAGCTTTGTTCACAGCCAAAGCCCTAGCACAAGGAACCCCATTGCTTAGCACGTTTACTCAAAATATTGTTCAAAGGGGATACTTATGTGTTTAAAATGTCCTGTTCTATGGTTTAAACAGAAAAAACTGCTCTCTGTGCGTAACACAAAACACTGTGTTTGGAACTTGTAGCAATTCAGTGCCGCTGAATATGTTTAAAGACTAATGAATTATAAGTGAAAATTTTAAATACACATTGGTGATTTTGTTTCCTTGTTTTGTTTTGTTTTGTTTTGTTTTGTTTTGTTTTGTTTTTGTGGTGGGTGTGAAGCAGCGACCTATGCAAGCTGGGGACTTTAAGCTGCTTCGATACAATCCAGCTGGACAGACAACATCCCCCTAAGAAGCAGGCTTCAGCTGGTGTTCTCAAGAGTTGGTGTCTAACATGGAAGGGGAATGTAGTGATTTCCTATGAGGTTTAACCTACAGAGACCTGCGTGTCGCATAAAATGGACTTTACCCATGAAAAGTTGTTATGTCAATAACATATCTCCCGCCCGAACACCCCAGCACGCATCCATCCCATCCGTTCCCTCTTTCCATGAGAATCTGGACCGCTTTTCCTCATTTAATCGTCACAGTAAATTGATTTAAAACAGATAAAATAGAGATATAGTAGCTTTTGGATATTGTACTGCAGTTAGCATATGGATTAGAACACTCATTCATAAATACATGTCTTTACTTACTCCTATAGTAATACATCACGTATGAACAGTTGTACAAATCATAAATAGTAAAATGAAAAGTCAATGGTATTTAAAAATCTGTTAGTTTTGTCTGTGCCCAAACACACGATCTTGAATATCCCCTAGAGCAGTGGTTCCCAACCCGTGGCGTTGCAACTCCTTTAGGGGTCAAATGGTCCTTTATACAGGGGTTGCCCAAGATTGTCATAAAACACAGATATTTACATTATGATTCATAACAGTGGCAAAATTACCATTATGATATAAAAACAAAGGTAATATTATGGCTAGAGGTTACCACAGCATGAGGAACTATATCAAAGTGCCCCAGCATGAGGAAGGCTGAGAACTACTGATTTAACAGAGCATGTGCCATGCTTCTTTGGGTCTATGTTTTGGGGATTTTTTTTCCATGATGCCTTGTGTGATGAAATTACTTATACAGAAAAATTAAACTACATTCAACGCTTTGACTTGGCAACTTCTAGACTCGGTGGAAAGTCAGCATGTCAATAGTGAACCTGCACCAATGACATAGGCAAGTGTTTCTGTTACAACGACAGCTCATGGGACACCAAAATCGGCAGAAAACTACCTGCTCGGCCTGAGAATCAAAAGTAATGAACAACAAGTGACACGGCTTTAAGCCACCAACGTGAAGAATGATGCGTTTGAACTACTGTGATGATGGTCACCCAAATGACTCATAAGCAAAGATTCTCATTTCATCTGTGCATCCATGATCCTTGGGCCCAGAGAGTCCTCGCTGCATACAGAGTGGGTATTATGCCCTTTCCTTTAGATCCCTGCTTAGAGCAATACCTGCCCATCTGCTGCCATTTGGATTGGAAACAGCTGCTAGGGCAAGTGTGCGTCAAGAGCCTTCTGTCTTAGCACTGTTGGGAAGAGGTAGAGTTTCCCCTTGGAGACACGTCCTTGAAGGGGAAAGGAAATACAACTCTGGCCTTTTTCTCTTTTATTTCCCCACCATGGGTTGAGCACCCATGGCCTGCCTCCTTCTCCTAGCATGTGTGGGCTAGTCTCCCAACAGGGACCTCCAAGCAAAGATCACACCTAGCATGGAACAAAGACTCTAAAACTATGAATGTGTGTACCAAACCCATATACGGAAACCTAGCCTCCTACCAGATGGTATTTAGACCTGAGGCCTTGGCAATTTGATTAGATTGAAAGGGGGGAGCCTATATAAGTGGGACTAATCATCTTACTGAAAGGACTTAACAGAGTTACTGTGTCATTCTACCTTGTGGGCCATAGGAACAAGAGCAACCTCACCAGAAACAGACTGCCAATGCCTCAGCCTCCACCAAGAGGAGTAAACGTTCTTTGCTTAAGTCATCCAATCTGCATTATTGGTTTTACAACAGCTCAAAGAAGCAGTCCACAGTGGAGCTATCACAATGACAAAACACTACAGGACAATAGCCAGAGATGGAAAATTAGATTCTCATAACATGGATCTTTGCCAGACAAGTGCTTTCCTGGATGGACCTGTCTCGAAAGCTTTCTATCGAGGCCCCATACGGTTTTATCGAAAACCAGGAAGACTTCTGTTGTTCTTCCCCTGATAAACATCAAGGTATCCATGATATGACTTCTTTGAGAGTCTTCCTCTCATAGTAATCTCAAAACAGGGTTTCTGGAGAGAGTAGATGTTGGAGATAAGAATGAAAGAAACTGTAAGGCTGCTTCTGACTCCGCAGTCCTTGGTAAGCCGTTATCTTCCGTCTGAGCCCTTGCCTCTTCTTTGCCGCAGTGCGTTTCTCTCTTTGGCCATTGAGTATTTATTTCCTATTCTCTCTATCCCTCTTTCCAGTTCTAGCATCTTACATTTTATGCCTATCTGTGTTTTCTTCCTCACAGGCTGTCCTACTCTTAGTCATACAATTTACGAAGAATAAATTAGGCACTTAGCAAAAATTATTCCACATACCCCTGTTACTAGGCCCATGAGCTGCGTACATGTTCTTATTATTAGTCTACAGGTAGGAAAAATTGGGTTCATGGAAATTAATCTAGGAGTTCAAAGTCCCACAGCTCAGAGAGCAGTCATATGCTAAACCAAGACCCACGCAGCCCTACAACACATGAACCTGAGACCCTGGGAAGGGAATCAAGCATGAAGTTAATTCACAGGAGGATCAGGAAAGTTAAAGACAAGCAACAGGCTTTTCTGAAAATAACCATGGGAACTGGTCAAGCATGACACAGATTGTATTACTCAAGAGAAATGTGTCTCTCCCCAGTTCTGCAGAGTATCTGAGCAAGCCATCTTCCTCTTTTTCTTAGAACCCTGACTCTGCAGGGTCAAGATGAGCCAAGAGCAACCACATAAGTGAAGAGGCAGATTGAGATGCGATCAGAACTTCATTCTTGTGGTTGTCATAAAATTCTCTACCACAGCCATTCTACAGAAGCCAGATCATGCAATCAAAAAGGACACGCTTCTGAATTCTGCATGATGTTCCGCATCACAGAACAAGGAGATAACTTGTTGCCATGGGAAAGGACCAGGTCTAGAGTTGTTGAGTTTTCTAGGCTGCTCTAAATACCCTAGGAGGTTAGCTAAAGGAAAAGGGGTGATGGTCTTCTTACAGGACAGCACAGATGGTCATGAGGGTTGAGTAAGTTGGGAAGTTTTCTGTTAGGACTGACACAGACAGCAAGTTCTGAATTCATTCTTCCCTCGTTTCGGACCACTGTATGAGTATGGCAGCAGCATGGTGTTCAACTGTATGGGAGAAAAATAGCTATGTCAGCAAAAATACCAGACCAAGTTGTCCAACCCAGGCTGGCTTCTGCCATCTATCCTTGAATTTAACCATCAAGCCTCTTCTGCATCTGAAAACTAACTCAGCAGGGTTAAGTTCCCTAGTAGTCCCATTTTCTTCCATGAGAATTAAAACGTTAGGCTATGGAATAATAGAATCAGAAAAGACCCCTTTTTGTTAACTATGGATTCACAAATTAAGCTTAAAAAATAAAAGACACATACATAAAGCAAAACTCAAACATTAAAATACTATAGGGCAGGAGAGTAGGAGAGAAAGTACACTACACAGAGATGACATCTATATAGAGAGCACACGACACACGGATGACATCTATAGAGTTACCTTCCATTCAGTTTTTTCTCTGAATACACAGATCATCTCTTAGTTAAAAAACAAAATAACATGCCCTATTTTAGCTACTGTTCCCCCTAAAAAGTCAACGTGAAGTATTAAATCATTATATACAATAACAAATTCAAGTACTTAATGCTACATGTGTCTGATTTAACCTCCACTTTGAGGAGCTCCTGCAGTTAGACGCAGAGTCTTTCCCCACTGTTCGGCTCTATGGAGCCCCAGGCATTTTATCAATCTGTCAACATGTCCTCCTGCTCTTCCTTCAATTTAGTGAAACTCATTAAGTGAGATGAAGAGACAAGGATGTACGAGATCAAACGGTACATTTCCCCCCCTTCACTGACAATTTCAAATGAGCTGAGAAATGGTACTTACAAATGAACTTCCTAATTCCCACCGGGACTCACAAAAGTACAAAGCAGAATGATTTTTTTAAGTAGTGTTGAAGCTTAAAATAATTGGTAGTTACGTTTTTTTTGTTTTATTCATTATAAGCAGAACTGAGCGTTTCGACTCAGTGGGTTACATCACCATAAACTCCTGACATAGCAGATTAGAAATTTTGAAAGACAATTATGACTCTCCATCCTGAGGTATCTAAATATAGGTGAGATTAAAATCAAGTCTCCCGTTGCCTGCCTATTCAATATTTAATGGCTGCAACAGTTTGTTTACAGTGTGTTTGTCTGTACAAGCTCCAGTAACAAAATACCACAGAATGAGAAGATAAAACTAACAAGACTTTGTGACTGAGAAGTTTGAGTGCAAGATTCTAGCACTGTACTCTAGCAGAGGAACAAGGACCTCACCTCTTTGCTTGCAGACAGTTGTCACATTTTTATGTACCCACATGACCTCTTCCTGTGTTGCAGGGGGCACTCTAGTCTTTCCTGTCTTGTTTGGTTTGGTTTGGTTTAGCTTTTTATTAAAAGTTGAAGTAGCTCCAGGCTGTACAAGATTGCCCCAAATTCTTGGGTCAAGTGATTCTCATGCTTCCAGGTTCTCATATAACTAGGACTAGAGGTTCAGGCCACTGTGCCTAGATGTGTCTCTTTCTTATGGAGACACTAAGATCACCACCAGGATTCTACCTTCATGGCCTCATCTAATCTGAACAACTTCCTAGCTTTAAATGTCATCATGTTGTACATTCCGAGTTTTTAAACCATGAACATTCAGTCATAATGTGTGTCGATTAAAACAATATGATGCACCAAAGGAAGGGGAAACATTCCATCCTGCAGGGAAGATCATTAAGGCAGGAAGTAAACAACTCAGAATAACTTCAGGAAGTCCCTGAAACCGACCAGGTTCAATAGGTATATAAGTGGTAAAGTAAAGCCTGCTGAGAGCATTCTCAGGGGCTTGGAAGAAGCAGACTAGCTACCTAGAAGACAATTGCACCAGCTAGCTTGCCTGGAAGAGGATCAGACCATCTACACTGCCTGGAAAGGACACTCTCCTACCTGTTGAATTGTCAGCAAGCTGTGCAGTATGTTCAGATTCAGTTTTTATGAGCTGTCACCTGAATGAAAAAATTTAAAATTGAAGTATATGACTGCTCCTAGGTATGGTACAAGAGAAAGTTTATTATAGATAAAAGACAGAGCATAGCCAGAGGCAGGAAGAATCTAGAGTGGACATGACCTTGAGCTGTGTCATGTGAGGAAAACGGGAAGGGAGAGGGTAGAGCCAGACCAAGATGTCAGGATGGTAAAGGGTAGACCAAAGAGGAAAAAGGGCTGAGTAACCAAAATGGCTAAATTATATAAGAAAGAACAGCCCAGGCCCTGGGTTGGAGAAGTTTAGGGTAGGAAGTGAGGTATGGCAGCCATACCCTGCAACAGGTAGTGACTGAGGGTTGCTGAAAGAACCTGGTGGTCAGGTCCACTTTGACATGTTAAATAGGCATCTCAGTCAGCTAAGTGTCCCAGGTTTGAGACCAAACATCACACGTGCTGGGTCTTTGGTGATGAAGCTACCTTGGGGTCATTGCTGCTCCTGTAAATAATTCCAATTCCTATAAGTAACACAAATAAAATGTCCTGGCTCACCAAGTCGGACTTTGGTACTGTCTGCACTATGTTCTGTCATCCATTCCTTTTCTGGGATGAGTTGCTGGGTGTTTGCAACTTCCCAGAAATAGTTAACACACAGCACCAACTTACTTAATGAGACACAGAGGCTAGAGTATGAGACTGTGAGTCTTCATCTCGTTCTTCCTGAAACAAGCTGTCACGAAATATCATGAGGTTGGAAGCCCTGATGTGGGAGGAAACTTAATAGCATCGAACCAGTTTTCATAATAGTACTTTACTCTGTCTATGTTTTGTCATGTGCCTGCCTGAATTTCATGGGTTCTTCTGCCATAGTTGTTTCCAGATGAGGACACTGGGTCCCAGGTATCCCTTGCCTAGTATCACAAAGTCAAGGACATATTTGAAGGTATGTCTCAGAAATCCACATCCAATGTTCCATCTGCTTTGACCATTTCCACTTGGAAACAAAGAGCCATGTTATGAAGATCCTGCTACTCCCATGTTCTGGGCTGTGTGGTGGGCCGCCCCTTTGTTTGAGAGAACTGAAGACTAAGCCTATATTCCTACAAGTAAAGGCAGGAGTTTTCATGAAGAAAGTAGACAACCCTATTCTGTTAACATACAAGGACATTAAATCCATTGAGAGCCTGAATCCCTTCCAGAAGTTGGGTGATAGGAATGAAGCTAGACCATGCCTAATAGACAGCAAGTGGATGTCACAAAGACAGACCTGATGTTAAGGGCCAGAGAAAAGTACAGTAGGAACAGCGGTGACTTACATTTACCACTCGTGATAAATGTTTCTGATGTTGGAGGGACATAGGATGAAGGTGGTCCCTGACAGGAGGGAACCATTCGCCAGAAGCCCTTTGATTCCAGGAAGTGGCAATTTCTAAGGGGGCCAAGGTAGGTCCACTAGTAATTTAGGCAGTACCCAATTAGACAAGATGGATGAAGCAAAGAAGTGCAGGCGGACAGGAACCGGATATAGATCTCTCCTGAGAGACACAGCCAGAATACAACAAATACATAGGCGAATGCCAGCAGCAAATCACTGAACTGAGAATGGGACTCCTGTTGAAGGAATCAGAGAAAGGACTGGAAGAGCTTGAAGGGGCTTGAGACCTCATATGAACAGCAATGCCAACCAACCAGAGCTTCCAGGGACTAAGCCACTACTCAAAGACTATACATGGACTGACCCTGGGCTCCAACCTCATAGGTAGCAATGAATAGCCTAGTAAGAGCACCAGTGGAAGGGGAAGCCCTTGGTCCTGCTAAGACTGAACCCCAGTGAACGTGATAGTTGGGGGGAGGGCAGTAATGGGGGGAGGATGGGGAGGGGAACACCCATATAGAGGGGGAGGGGAGGGGTTAGAGGGATGTTGGCCTGGAAACCGGGAAAGGGAATAACAATCGAAATGTAAATAAGGAATACTCAAGTTAATAAGGAAAAAATAATAATTTAGGCAGTTACAAAATTAGACCATTAACAATGTTATCTCAATTCTGAAATCACATTGATAATACTTGGAACACAAGTCTTCTGTACGTAAGTGCCTTACCCTTCATGTTGTATAAGGGCCATGGGTCTGTGGAGAAAAGGTACCCTGAGACTGGGTTGGCAAAAGGCCTTGCAGATGCCATCATGCGTATTCACAGACACACATACCCACACCAGTTAATTCCTTCTTAACCACTGATTTTTGGGGGGGCCCCACTACTCTCTTAGGCTCTGTTCTAAAGAGTCCCTTAGGTCTTAAGTCAACCCCAGCCCAGGCTCCAGCCACCTTCTGCCTCCTGCCCCAAGAAGCACTCTTTGATGTCCTTAAGCAGGCGTTAGGCATTTGTAGGTATCGGGTATCTGGTACAGGGAGAAAAGAGGCAGCTCTTTTTTCCTGGTTCTAATGTAATCACAGTTCGGTGTGCATCTTATCAGATGGGAAGACTTCCTTCTATTTCATCTTTGTGAGTGTGCAAAGTATAAGACATGTAGAGGTAGGCTGAGAACCAAATAGAGCCCATTTAGCTTTATTTAAATGCCACTAAAAACATCCATGGGTTAAGAACATAGATTTCCACTATATCTGATCCCATTCATGATCCTCAAGATAAGTTATTTCATGTCCCCAACCTACAGCTGCCCCTGACTGAAATGTGGACTTGCTAGGAGAGGGTAGGAGATGCCTCAGAAGATGACCAAGATGAGAACAGTTCATGAACAGCATGGAGGAGAACACCCAGGCCATCGCTTTAAGTGCTCAGCAAATACTACTTACTATGCAGGTATCAGTGTTCCTAAAGTTTGGCCCATACGGAAACTGATGACTGGGGAATCACAAAGCCAGGCCTAGGAAGGAAATGACTGGCTGTACTCTGACAGTACGGTCACCAGCAGTGTTTTGACTCTGCTGCTTGCCACTTCCATCCTTTGCTTTTTCTGTAGCATGCTGGAAAATCAACCACAGCCCACTCTAACACCCACACCCCAGCGGCTCTCTAAAGCTCTTCTTGAATGAGTCAGCACACAGCCAGGCATCTTGGTCAGTCATAGGAAGTACAGGGCTGCAGGCTCCCGAACAGGCGGCTGCAGTTGCTCTCAGGAAACACGCTCTGGCAGCAAGGCAGGAGGCATCCGGTGGGAGTCGTCCCAGGGAGGCATCTCCTTAGGTGTGGGAGATGGCTTCCTATTCTATAGAGAAAGGAGCTGGAGGGTTCACGGTGCCTGTGGCAACTGTGAGAGAAGCCCAAATAGCCAGGGTGTTGCAAGGCTGCAGACTTGGTGGCTGGAGGAAGCATGATTGGAGGAAGCGTCTGCCCACGTCGCACCTTACTGTAAACACTGAAAACCCCAGTTTCTCACTGCACATAATGAGCTGAGCTGACTGCTCTCATCTATCTAGATTTTTCTCCTTCAGAAGGGGTACTTCTCCAAAGCTAGAGTGGGCAAGAACTCGAAAGTTCTGCGTGAAATTCCTGAAGCATATTAAAGCCCAAAGAAAGTGGGCTTCCCACGAGTAAAATCAGAATTCTCTCTCTATCCAACAGGGATCACAAGGTCATGATCCTTGGCAAAAATAAACTATCCGTGTGTGGTATATACATACATATATAGTATGCAAAACCCTAATGAATGGAATATCCAGGACAAGAAAGTGCTCTTGTCTTCACACATGAGAGTCGTTAGTAAAAGACTGCCCCACATACATTCAGCCACTGAAAGGGTGCGCTGTAATAAAAATGGGGTTTTGAGGATTTGGAATCCAGAAATGAATGAACCAAGGACCGTTAAATAGGGTATATCTTTTTTATTTTCGTTATTTATATTTCAAAACTCAATACTTGAGAAAGAAAAAACTGTCTATTAGACTTCCAATTACAATTTATATTTTTAATGTGTTGACTTTTTTCTAGAGGGACATTGGACTGAAATGTACTTTTCAATGTGGAAAGGGACAATTCTATCTACGGTTCCTGACAGGGACATTCGAGCAACTTGAAAAGTTAGATCCTTGCAAATAAAAAAAAAAAGCAAACAAAATAAACAAACACAACCCTGGTGAATAGTAATGGCCTTGGGCCCCAGAATAAGGTTGGAGATTTTGACTTAAAAGAACAATTATACTCATGTGGCACAGAAAGACTCTGACTCTGACATGTCTGGCTTTGTGTCTAAGGTGCAGCTTAGTTGACCCCAAGGTCACAATGCAATGCCAGTGCGTGTATAATGCTTGGTAGGTGGCATTTGTGGACTGCACTGGTTCCCATGTCTGAACGTGGATGAATGCTATCTATTTCTTGTCGCTTTTCTTCTGTTTCCTAAGCTCAGTGGCACCTCTGACATCACGTCTTGTAAAGGTTAGTGGTGACCACAAACTGGCAACTCAGGGGACTGGTTTCCAGTCTGAGCACTTGCCAACCTACCCTCTGGCACCTGCTGTCACCCACCACACCCTCTTCCTCTGCCGTCTGGTCTGTGATGCTCTTTCAATTCTCTGCAGCTTGGCTCTCTCTTTGCAACCCCTCCATACCTTCCTATCCCTTCAGGTTGCTGTAGCTGAAGATGTCACCGTTATCCAAACCTCTCCCTTAAAACACACCATCTGGAGGCTTCGGAGAATCCCACACTCACACTTCCATTGGAGACTAGGAGGCTCTCACCTGTCAGTCTTCTCCACATGCAGCTGCTGAGCTCCAAACATATGCTCAACTGCAGCTGTGCCTCTCTACTTCTTCCTGTTTCCTGCTCAGATCTTGTGAAGTAGCAATGCTACACATCTATCCGTGTAGACATTCGGGGCTGCATAGTCATCCTATCCCATGCCTGTGGTTGTCAATCACAGGCAGAAATTCTGTCTCCTGGGCTTCCTATCTCCTCCACTCATCCTCCCAGAACTTCACTCCATGATATACTCAACAGCATCTTTGGTCTTTTTCTGTCTCATGGAGTCTACAAAACTTGTCTTACAGAACAACTTCATCAAAGTGCTTCATTTTACATGTGTTTTCGTATAAAAGCTCAACTTTCCCTGAAAACAGCTCAGCTACCAAAAAAACATTTTTATTAAAATTTCTTCATAAAGAATGTAGAAATAAAGGGCTGGAGAGATGGCTCAGTGGTTAAGAGCACCAACTGCTCTTACAGAGGTCCTGAGTTCAGTTCCCAGCAACCACATGCTGGCTCACAAGCCTCTATAATGGGATCCAATACCCTCTTCTGGTGGGTCTGTGTACAGGGTATGAACAAACATAAAATAAATAAATCTTTAAAACAAAAATAGAAGAAGATAGAAGTAGAGCCTGAAGACATGGTTCAGTGTCACAATGGTTGCTACTCTGAGAGCCCAAGTTCAGTTCACACCCACATCAGGTAGCTCACAACCACTGCTAACCTAGCCCCCAAGGCAGCCCATGTTTTCCTCTGGCCTCCACAGGCACCTGCACTCACATACATGTACACTTACGTGCACACACGAGTGCACACACACACATACACACGCAAATAAAAACTAAATACGTTTTTAAATTTGCAAATATCTGTTCCTTTCTAAGGCATCTTGTGGATACCAACCAGTATCACGAAACCATTCCCAATAACTTTTTCAAAGGATGATGACTGTTTTATTAATCATTTCTTGTTAAAAAAAAAAAGTTGATCAGCCAATTTGTGCTAAGTGTCAGAATATCCAAACTGAAGTGAGCTGAGCCGAGTTGAGCTGGACAACATACTGTAAACTAGAACATGAATAAGAAAATGCAGCTACTACTATGTGCTCTTCAGGATGTAACACAGTAACTTGGAAACTGCTTTAGCCTGGTATCTTAGTAGGGTTTCTATTGCTGTGATAAAAACCACGATCAAGAACAAGTCATGGAGAAAAGGGGTTATTGGGCTTACACATCCACATCACTGTTCATCACTGAAGTCAGAACAGGAACTCAAACAGGGCAGGGACATGGAAACAGGAGCTGATGCAGAGGCCATGGAGGGATGCTGCTTACTGGCTTGCTCATCATGGCTTGCTCATCATGGCTTGCTCAGCCTGCTTTCATATAGAACCCACAGCCCACCCAGGGTGGTTCCACCCATAGTGGGATGAGCTCTCTCTATTGATCACTAAGAAAATGCCCTACAGCTTTGCCTACATCCTCATCTGACAGAGGCATTTTCTTAATTGGGGTTTCTGCCTCTCAGATGTCTCTAGCTTGTGGCAAGTCAACATAAAACTAGCCAGGACAGCTACCAACTTCACACACACACACCACTACACCACTGTTAAGCCACCACTTTTTCTTTCTTGTTTATCCCCGAGATCATACATTAATATAAACATCGCAATAGAAAACATTTTACAAACTTAAAAAGTCCCATAGACTTACAAATTAAAACACTTAAAAGATTTTGGTCTCTTTTCAAATCCAAAGTCTCTTTTTTTAAATCAACAGTTACTCAACTGTGGGCTCCTATAAAATAAAAAAAAAATTTAAAGTTATACATTCTTGTTTCAAAAAGAAGAAGCAGACATAGTCACAATCTGAACAAAGCGAAACAAAGCTCCAATGGTGCCAATAACCCAATGTCCAATGTGTGGGATCCACACGTGACCTGGACTCCACCAAAGGGCCAAAGGGCTTGGCTCACTTGTCCAGCTCCATCCTCAGCAGCACACACAGCTTGTCTTCTAGGCTCCAGCCAGCTCCACCATTGCTGCTGTTCTTCGTGGTCATCCCATGGTACGAGCATCTCCAAAGCAGTTGGTGTATCCCGCTGAAACTGGCTGCATTTCACCAATAGCCTCTCATAGGCTCCCTTCCAGGACCCTGCTTCACAGTGCAAAGCCTCCGCTGCTCTCCATGACCCCTTCATGCTTTCAAAACCAGTAGCATCCGGGAGACTCTTACAGTACCAGCTGTCAGCATGAGATGCAACTTTGGTTGCCTCTGCAACACAGCCTCTGGGTGCTGACTCTGAGGAAATGCTTCCCAGACGTCACCTCAGTAATGATTGTCTCTTCTTAATTACCAATCATTTCTTAATTCCAGCTCACTGACATCGATTGCTAACTAGCAAATCAAAGGTTTCGTGTTAGTGGTTCTGGTATTTCGTTCATCGAAGCTGATTCTTCAGCCACAGTCAACTAGAACCACCGTTTAACTCAAAATATCCAACACACCCTATAGAGACTTTGAGGGAATCTCAACTTCTCTCTGGAACTTATCAATCCAAGCCGCCATCATCAGTATCTCTCTCAACACTCCTACTTCCACAGTCCCACAGAGCAGCTCAACACGCTTTTGATACTCAATAGCTTTTCTAGCCCAAAGCTACAAAGTCCTTCCACAATCCTCCCCAAAACAACACAGCTGGGTCTGTTTCTATTGCTGTGATGAAGCACCATGACTAAAAGCAAGTTGGAAAGGAAAGCGTCTCTTTGACTTAGGTTTTCACATCGGCAGCCATCATTGAAGGAAGTCAGGACAGGAACTCACACAGGACAGGAACCTTGAGGCAGGAGCTGATGCAGAGGCCATGAGGACTACTGCTTACTGACTTGCTCAGTCTGCTTTCTTATAGAACCCAGGACCATGAGTCCAGGATGGTACCACTCACAATGGGCTGGACCTTGCCACACCAATCCTTAATTAAGAAAATGACCTACAGGCTTGCCTATAGCCCAAGCTTATGGAGATATTTTCTCAACTGAGGTTTCCTCTGTCTGATAACGACAGCTTATGCCAAGTTGACATAAGACTAGCCAGAACGAGTGGGTAGTGAGGCATGATTTTTCTCAGAGAATGCCATATAAACAGAAGCACCCAAGTTTAAAAACACAGGCTACCAAAGGGACAATCGGGAGGAAGACCATTCCAAACCAAGAGACCTCTGTATTGAAAACCCAGAAATCGAGTGGATGTTTGGTAGAAGGAAAAGTTAGTCGAGAACAGTGCAAATGCAGAGTGGAGTGGACCACTGTTTATTGTTTTCTCTCATGCAGGAAGAAATGAAAAACCAAGTTTTTCTTTGTAGCGTCTGTGATATGAAAATAGCCCAAAGTGAATGTGTGTGGAATTCTGGATATTTTCCAACTGCGCCTCAGTTCATCTCAGTTACTTAATGGTTCCTCTGACATTTTGACACAAAAGGAAGATTATTTTATGAGCTCTTTGCATATTCAAAAGAGCCACCGAAATGTGTGAAATTTGGGGAAGTAAACCCAACGTTCTCAAAAATTCTAATGTTTCCATTTATTTAAAAAAAAGTGTTTGTGCATCTTGAGTACAAAATAATATGTGAGTATTTAAGTAAAACAATAGACATGTATAAGGAGAAAATAAACTGGCTCCTTAAGGTCGGTGGGTCCATTTTATTTTGTTGTATTTATTTAATTTCATGTGATTCAAAACATGCCCAGGAGTATATCAAGGACACCTTCAAGGGCTGGAAAGATGTCTCAGGAGTTAGGACTCATGGATTCCATGTGCTTATGTCCGACAGCTTAAAACAACCTGTAACTGCAGTTCCATGGGAGTCAGATGCCCTGTTCCAAGGGTCCTGCAAATAAATACATGTGTCTACACACACACACACACACACACGCACACACACACACACACACACACATGTACACACATGCACACACATGCATTCAGACATGGGAACAAAAATCAACTTTATCTTTTAATTTTTTATTAAAAAAGAAACACTTTCGGTGATCATTCAGGTCATGACAGAGCATTGTCAACATTGTGAAATTGTTTTTACGCCCACTTCTATTGCACCCGCCCTTCCTAGCACAAATATTCGGTTTTTATCTTGATATTTGCTGTGCCATGTGGTTCATCGTGCTTTTACTATATTGATAATAATTTATAGATGCGTTTTTCCATATATTTGACTTTATGTGCTTTCGAACTGTGTTGCTACCTATAAACTTTCACTTCCAACGTAGAAGCAGGGTTGAGGGAAAATAACTTAAAAATTGGGAAAGGAAAATTACTAATAAGCTTTTTTAATCTTTACTTTTATAACCACCCCCAAACTGTAAACACTAAAGCAATTCTCTATTGAATAGATAAGTCAGTGATACCTACATTCAATGGAACGTAACTTAGTAAGAAAAGAAATCAGTGAGCCACAGTACAACGTGAATGAATCTTTAATGCATTTTGTAAAGTTAAAGAAGGCAGTACAGAAGTACATGGTTTCCTTTTAATAGTTTTTTTAGATGTACAAGGCTGGGAAACAGATAAGCAGTTAGTGATGTTAAGAGATGAGGGCAGGGGGTGACTACACAGGGACAGATAGGGAATTTGAAGGCTAACAGAATGAACCTATGGTAGAATATGCACAAGTCTATGAACTTGGCAAAATGCATGGAAATCTGCATCACTAAAAAATAAAATAAATTAGGACTGGGGTGTAGAAGGCAGATTCTGCATTTTGCACATAAATTCCTTCCCTGTCCTGGCTTAAACATGAAGTGTATCTCCACACACAGGCTCATGGGTCTCAGCCCCGGGTCCCTGGCTGGTGATGCTGGTCACAAGTGTTTGGAAACTCTGAGATGCAGCACCCACTACAAGCATGAGACCCTGGAGGTGGGCCTTGAAGACGCTATATCCACATCTAATTCTGGCCCACGCTCTGTGTCCTGATCTGTCAGGATGCCGAGCTTCTTACCTCACATGCCCCCCTGTCCAGTCCCACCTGGCCATTTAAGGGATGGAATGGCATGGTTTCTGCCCCTGTAACAGAGCCAACAGGGTGCGGGGCTCGATGACTGTGGACGGTTGCTGTGGATGTAAGGCTTGTTTGTATATTAATGTGCATATTTTTATGTTCCTCCTTCAAGGAATGTCCTCTCTGCCAAGGTTAATGACTCCACGATGATCAGAGACTGCGAGAGTCCAGGAGGTGAGAGTGTGTGGAATGTTTCAGCAAAACAGTAAAAATGCTGCGACCTTCAGGACAGCCCTTAAGGCTGTGGGAATGAACTCTGAAAACATGAGACAATAAAACCTAAACTGTCATGGAGCCAAGTATATTAGAGACACCAGAAATATGGGATATTTGCCAAGAAACGCTGCAGTCACTGAATAGAGCTGGGCCAAGAGATAGAGCCAGGGCTACCCAGGCCTGTTGGATATAGTGCACCATGAGCCCCAGATGACAGAAATGGAGATGTGTGGTTTAATGTTTGGACCCTATTGGGTTTAATGTTACATTGATCTGATCTTTTCTGGCGATGGCCCCATTCCTCCCTTTGTAATGAGATTGCTTATCCTGTGCCATTGTACACTGAAAATATAAACCTGTTTTCCAATTTCATGGAGTTATGAGTGTCTTGAGCCTCTGAAGAGACTTCTGCCATTAGGCTTTTGAGTAATGTTTGGATCATTAAACTGTGAGCTATTGAGTTGACAGAGGGTGAATTCGTGGTGGCTGATCTCTATCCTCAACTTGCCTGGGTTTAGAATCACCTAGGAGACACACTCCTAGGTTTATCTGTTAAGAGTATTTCCAAAGAGGTTCAACTGAGGAAAGAGGATTCACCAAAATGTGGTTGACATTATCCCATGAACTGGGATCTGAAAGAGTAAGAAATTTTAAAAGGAGAATATGAGCTGAGCACCAGCATTCATCTCTCTCTACTTCCTGACAACGGAGACAATGCAGATCAGCCTACTGCCTATTGCCAAAGTCAGAGTGACTCTTGTTATGGCAGACTGTGTCTCTTCAAACTGTGAGACGAAAGAAACACTTTCTTCAATTGCCATTGTCAGGCTTTTGCAACAGCAGCAAGGAAAAGAGATTGGCAGGAAACATCTGATAGCTTCAGAAGGCTATTCAAAGCTGATTAAAAAAAAAAAAACCTGTTCTCTTTGACCCCACAAAAGCTCAACAAGGGTTGGCAGTGAAGTTTTGTTCCAAAGTGTCTGCTTAGCATGCAGGGACCTCTAAGTTCATTATCTTACCTGCACCAACAAAAGAAAAAGGTATCTGTGTGTTTAATGTACCATCTCATGCTTTGGCCTTTTAGTCATAACTTGTTTCTTTTCATAATGCTTATTCTTAACAAATTATTGAAGATACATTATATTTATTTTTGCCTTTTAATCTCTGTATAGTTACTTGTAGGTCTGACATCATTCCAATTTTACTGTATTCTGAATTTGAAAGTGTGCCATTTTTATGAATAATTCCATGTCACTAATTGACCTTCTTTTCTTTCTGTTCATTAACTTGCTTTAGCATGAAAAGCATATTTCCTCTTTGGCCTTTTTATTTCCTTCAGGGCTTTGAATATATCATCTCTTATTGTCTTTAGGGCCTATAAGACTTATTTCTAAGAAATCCACTACCTGTTCTATTGAACACCCAATATGTGTTGTTGTCAACTGACAATCTACTTAATATGTAAAAATATACTCATAAAACCAAGATAGCTTAAGTGGAATAAAACAAATGAATTTCACACAAGGAATACCACATAAAAATATTACCTACAGAATCGTGATGGCATATGTTTTTCTCAACCTACTTTAATAAGGGTTTGACTTCTCCTCTAGCCCACCACCCACCAGAGGTAGTAGAAGAGAAAAGTTATTCAGACATGGGGGAAGAAGACTTGTTTAGAAGTAGTTCTTTGGGGTTGGGGATTTAGCTCAGTGGTAGAGCGCTTGCCTAGCAAGCGCAAGGCCCTGGGTTCGGTCCCCAGCTCCGAAAAAAAAGAAAAAAAAAAGAAGTAGTTCTTTGGTGGTGAGTCCAATCTTCATTGTCAGGATACCAGTAGTTCAGTCCAGTAGCAAACACCAAACACAAACCAGAAGCTGCAGACTATGTCCACTCGGCAGTCACCACACATGAACCAGCAAGGACAGAAATCACAAGGATTGCCAACTGGCTGGAAGCCACTGAAGTGACAAGAAGTCACAGAAACTCCCAAGCAGTTTTTTGGTGACTTTCTCTCTATGGCATCACCACAAGTAAAGCTTAGCAATTCAGTGTAAGGCAAACCATACATGTGTGTTGTTAACAAGGAATAGAGAGACAGAGCAAACAAACCAATGCTCCAGCTCCCACTGTCTGTAGGGATATATATATATATATATTCCTTCATCATGAGTCTTTTCATGTGTCTGCTATAGCAAAACATCCTTTCACCTGTGTCTGCTTCAGCAAAACATTCTTTCACATGTCTGCTTTATCAAGATGTCATCTGTGTGACCCAGCAAAACCTCATTTGACATAACTAACTTTCCAAAGAAACTAGAAGTTTCCACTTCAATGTTGTCTTTGCAGAGACTGACTAGCTCATCCCTGACACTCTATAAGCATTGAATAACCCCACACACCCTGAAGTTTCCCCCTTAGAACTTGGTTATTTCAAAATCAAGTCTTCTGTGATTTGAGACTATTCTTTGAAAGCATCAACATTCTTAGGGTAAGTTCTGCATCCAATCTGTTTCCTTGTGTAATATTAGTTCATCATCTACCTTCCAACTGGTAAAGAGAAGCAAAGAAAATACACTCAGCTCCAGCCTTTTAGACACAGAAGGACAGGCCTAAATAAACCATCATACAAATAGGAGCTGAGTTCCAGGACAGGTAGAAGTTGAAGAAAGGAGATCCAACAAAATTAGTTGACTAATTTTTACATAAAATTTAATAATAAAATTAATCGGTTAGTTAATTTTTAAAGGCAGTGGAATAGAATATAGGATTGGTACTTTGAAATTTTAACTTAGTCTCTCTTTTCCTTCTAGCTTTGACTTTCCTCTGTGGCCAGACCTGAGAGCTGAGCTCTCACCATAGCCATCTCTTCTCTTGGGAACTGCACTTTTCTCTGTTGCAGAGTGACTTTCAGTACAACTGATCAAGGACTTCCTCTCCTCCTTCCAGAAGCTGCAGGAAACACACAGTAACCATAGGCAATAGGAGGATAGAAGGTGACCCTGGCAGAAACATGCTCTTCCATGACTAAAAAGGGCTGAAAAAGGAGGAATGGAGGGGTGTGTACAAGTTGCAGCCCAGCCCTTGCCCCTGTCTCTGCACATCAGCTCTGCTATATCCCCTGACAATAAAAAGACCTACTTCTATTTTTTAAATTTGTTTAAAAAGTTGTTTTCATACAATGTACTTTGGTCATGTTTTCCCTTCCCCAACTCCTTCCAGATCTTCTCCAGCTCCCTACCCATTCAACTTTCTCTCTCCCTCTCCCTCTCTCAAAAAGAGAAAGAAACAAAACCAAAAATGAGAAACAAATCAAGAAACAAAAAAACCTCATAAAAACAAATAGGCAAAAGACCAATAGGGGAAAAAAATCAAAGACTACAAAACAAAACAGCAGGTACACAAAAATACCAATGAGTTCATTCATGTTGGCAAACTACTCCTGGGCAGAGGACTCACCCTGGGATGTGGTTGATCTAAGCTCTGCCCCACCCTCACCCCAAGCTCCCCCGACCCAACCCACATCCCACCCTGTGATACTCCTTTGAAGAAAACTAATTTTTCCCTTTGCCAGTATGCACCAACTGCAGATAGCTCCTTGGCTGTCTGAGACCCTTCCCTTTCTCCTTTCCGAGCTGGGATTCCATTCGGCTTGCACCCATCCAGGTCTCCTGTGTGCTGCCCCAGTCTCTGTGAGTTCATGAGTGTCTCGCTCCTGTTGTTTCTGCAAGACACTGTTTCATTGAGGCCATCCATCACCACAGACTCTTCCGATCTTTCTGCCCCCTCTTCTATATAGATCTCTGGGCCTTAAGAGAAGATCTATACAGTCCCATTTAGGACTGAGTGCCCCAACATCTGTCACTCTCTGTAAATTGTCCAGTTGTGGGTTGGTTGTTGTGTTAACTCCCTTCACTGCAAGAAGGAACTTCTCTGCAAAGGTGCTACACAAAACTCAACGCCAAATGGATGAAGGACCTCCACCTACTTCCTGACGTTCTGAATGAAATACAAGAGAAGGTGGAAGGTAGCCTTGAATTTACGACACAGGAAAGGACTCTGTGATCAGGCGTTGGTAGCACAGTCACTAAGAACAATTAGTAACTGGGACCTCATGACGTTAAAAGGCAAGGACACTGTCACTCAAGCAAAGTGGCATTCTGCAGAGTGGGGGAAAGTCTATCAATCAGACATCTGGTAGAGGGTTAGTATCTGAAATATATATATAGAACTAAAAGCAGACGACAGAGAACAAATAAGCTAAGGGAAAATGAGAAACGGGACTAAGCAGAGAGTTCTCAAAAGGTGAGACACAAATGACCAAGGGACAGTTAATATCTCTGGGATCAGGGAAATGCAAATTAAAACTACTTGGAGATTTCATTTTTATGCCTCCCCCACCCACCCATCAGACTAGCCAAGACAAATAAACCAAACAACAGAACATACTGGTGAGAATGTGGGGACATAGGAAGATGTATTCGTCCTCAGTAAGACTACAGATTGGTACAACCACAGTGGATACTGGTAGCCTCACAAAACTACCTTAAGACTCAGCTACACTCACACATATACCCAAAGGCCTCCACACATCTCTATGTCCTCTTCCATGGTCACGCTCTCTCTCTGTAAACACCTACATGCCCATCGGTTGATAAAAGAATAATGACAATGTGGTACATTTATACAATGGAGTATTATTCAGCTGTTAAGAAAAATTAAATTAGGAGTTTTCAGGCCAATGAATAAAGCTAGAAAAAAAATCATCTTGAGTGAGGTAACCCAAAGAAAAATATTGTATCTTTTCTCTTATATGTGGATCTCTTCCAAGGAAGGAGAACTAGAATACAGTGTTATGGCGTGATAAATTACCTAGGGAGGAGATGGGAGGGAAGGTTAAAGGGAGGAACATGAAGAGGGACATCTAACTCTAAAGACTTTCTTCAGTCACTAGTGCCACTCACGCTGAAAGGCTGCACGGGAAGAGCTGCTGAAGACGGTGTTTTCCCTACTACCTTTGGTTTCTTTGTCTAAGAGCAGGTGTCTGTATGTGTATGGACCATCTGGGCCATCTTTCAATTTCATTGATCAGTGTAAGACCCATTTCTCCTTTTCCCAGATTCACAGCAGGCGTCAGAATCCCCCACTCCTGACTACCGTCCCTTTCTTTCAGCAGAGGTGTATTGAAGAAGGGTGTGGCTTCTGGGCTTAAGTATCTAGATTTGATCCCTGTGTCTGCTGCTTACTAACTGAGGGGTCTTGAGTTTCAGTTTCCTCACTTGTAAAAGGAAAGGAGCAGTACAAATCCCCTCATGGAGCGACCTTGGAAGATAGGCTAGGTTTGCCTAAGCTTTCCACAGGTAGCGCAAGCGCTACACACACACACACACACACACACACACACACACACACACACACACACACACACACACAGAGCAGATCTAAAATAAGTTCTGATACTGACTCCTGGTTGGAGCACCAAATTCCTCACTGAGCTGTATCCCCAACCCTTTGATCCTTCTAGAAACATCTCTTTTCGCTTCTGATGAGGTGTCTCTAATCATCTCTTCATTCTCCCTGTTTCCCACCAACTTTCTCCAATCAGAAGCAGAAATCAAACATCCATCCCTGATTCAAGCAGCTAGGAAACTGTTTCCTTTCTAGGCAAACCTGCAATCCGGATACTGCCTAGACCCAATATCTTCATGGTTTGGCATTTGAGATGAAGCTGTTTGGGGAGTTGGGTGTGAATCAAGCCTTGACAGCACCGTTCTGGCCTCATCTCTGAGACAAGAGAAAGAAAGATGAAAATAAATGTTTCCGCACTTGAGCGTAGAAAATCCAGTCTGCGGTTTGCCTGGCACTGCCTACCACGCCATGGAGAACTTCAAGGTTCTCACTCCCATGGTGCTGTGATTGTCCTTATTTGCTGAGCCGATGTTCAAAATAAAAGCCAGTTTCCTTAGTAGCATTTGATTTTGATTTTTACTGAAACTTGTGTGGTTAAGAACATTCCTATATTAGTCGACATGTGACCTTTAAGCTACTTGTCAGGGAGAAAAACAAATCTCTTAAAAACAGAATCTCTCTCTCTCTCTCTCTCTCTCTCTCTCTCTCTCTCTCTCTCTCTCTCTCTCTCCCTCTCCCCTCTCTTTCTTCTCCTTCTCACAGCTATCTCCCAGAATCAGCCAGTCTCTTCTCGTCTCAGTTCCAAGGGAACTGAGGCATGCTCTCTGTATTATCCCTGTGTGGCAGTCACCAGCCAAAAGGTTTCAAGACTTAGCTTTGTGTGTGATCTGACCCAGGCTCACCAGCAACAAGCATGGAGAAGCAGCAGATGGGGTTGGGGATCAGCAGCAGCTTCACTCATGTACTATTTGTCTTAGTCAGGGTTTACTGCTGTGAACAGACACCATGACCAAGGCAACTCTTAGCAGGACAACATTCAATTGGGGCTGGCTTACACGTTCTGAGGATCAGCTCATTATCATTTGGGTGGGAGTATGGCAGCATCCAGGCAGACATGACACTGAAAGTTCCACATCTTGCTCCAAAGGCAAACAGGAGAAGACTGGCTTCCAGGCAGCTAGGATGAGGGTCTTAAAGCCCATGCCCACAATGACACACTTTCTCTAACAAGGCCACACCTCCAAATAGTGCCACTTATGGGCCACACATCTTCAAACCACCACACTATTATTATTTTATCTTTGAGAATTCCATACATATCCATCCCCTATTCATCTCCTTAACTCCTCCAAGGTGCACCCCTATCTCCCTACCTCCTCCAAACTTTGTGTCCTCCTGTTTTGTTTTTAATTTAATTCACTAAGTCCAATGTATGCTGCCCATATACTCACAGGTATGGGACCATTCATTGGATGTTAGTCAACCTAACAGGTACCACATCCTTGAAGAAAACTGACTCTCCCTTCACATCAGCCATCAAATATCAACAGTTCCTCAATTAAGAGTGAGCTCCTAATGTGACCCCTGCTCCAAGCTAAACTATTAACTGGCTTGAATATGTTTGGGTCTTGTGTAGGCAACCAAAACTGAAATGAGCTATAGCAGCCTAGTCATGTTAGAAGACAATGTTTCTCTCTAGTTCTTCCAGATTTCTGGCTCTTTCAATCTTTTTGTCCCTCTTATGAGATGGTCCCTGAGCCTCTGTGGGTGGGTGATGCAGATGTACCTTGTATGACTGAGGAGTCCACTGACATTTATTCTCTGTACGTTGATTGGTTGTAAGTTTCTGTGACTTTTATCCAGACTAAAATTAAATGAGGTTGTTCATATCTCTCTAATACACACATCTGTTAAGAGTCTAAGAGCTTCATGCTCTGGATAGATAAGTCACCAAGTCTTAGGCATTGAGAGCACTGGTTGAAAGTCACAGGAACTTCAGGGGTGAGGAGCTGTGGTTTGTCAGTGACTCACAGGGCATCCTCTTCGCTCTTGCTTTCTCTGAGTTTGTGTTTTATGCTTTCCTGATTCACTTCAGGTAGTCCTGAGTCATGAATTAAAGTAGAATTCATGGGAACAGCCATTTCTTTTAACAGCAATGTGACAAACTGACTTCACTCGATTCGCTTATAATCTTGATCCTATCTTATAGTCTTGACCTCATGTAGACAAGGTCACACATGCAGGTAGCAGTGACCCCTGAGTTAAATTCCATCCACTTCAATGCTTTAGCCTAATGAAACTAACTGTGGGGATTTCCTAACTCCTAAACCAGAGTTTCCAAGCTGCCATTTTCCAATTACTTAGCACTTTCTACTCTGTTCATAGCAACACATGTAATGATCAAAAACCCAAAGATGGCTGAAGCTTATTTACCCAGAATTCTTGTCCCCAACTCACATTAATTTAAAAAAAAATAATTTGACACATAGTTCTGTAGACTCTGGTCCAGGATTAGAAAGCCTCACTTCTTCGGACCTCTGGTAAAGGCAGCACACCAGGGCTGGAGATTAAAACATGGCATGAATCACAAGGGAAAGAGAGGGGATCTCTAGGAGTTCCAAGGCCCCTAAAGACTTTTCTCAAGGATACGTCTTCTAAAGTTCCAATCAATGGCACTACCCTAAAGTGTTTTCATTCCTGTGACAAGACACCATGACCAAGGCAATTTATAAAACAAAGCATTTAATTGGGGGCTTATGATTTGGTTTCAGAAAGTAAGAATTGTGACAAGGATTAGAGTGACAGGCACATCTTGATTCACAAACTGAGACAAGAGAGCTAACTTAGAATGGCATGAGCTTTGCAAACCTCAAAGCCTACCCTGAGTTATAAACCTCCTCCAACAAGGCCACACCTCCTAATCCTTCCCAAACAGTACCACCAACTGGGAACCAAGTATTCAAATATATAAGCCCATGGGAGTCGTTCTCACTCAAAACCACCACACACTAGAGATCAAGCCTATAACACATGGATACTTGGGTGACATTATCTCAACTCAAGGCAGAGAAATAAGCATGATTCTTATTTTCCCAATGCTTTTAGTACCTTGTGTGAACTGCCCTTAATGAATGGATATTAATGAAATGCAGTTATTTCAAATTGTCACAAAAATGCTTTGGAAGATTAATCAAATAGCATTGATAAGAAATAAGAGGAAAGTGGTTGGGAAGGTGGCTCATTGGGTAAAAACACTTGCTGCACATGCATGATGGATCTGAGTTCAACTCCCCAGTATTATGGGGAAAATGTATTATGGTATGTGCTTATAACTCTGCTACTAAAGGGTAGGAAGAGAGAATCCCTCCACTAGTTAGCCTAGCCTAGTTCCAAGTTCTGTGAGACCCTGTCTCAAAAAATAAGATGTCACACAATAGAGAAAAACTACCTAACAACATCAATACACAGGTGCACGTGTACACACACACACACACACACACACACACATACACTCAGAGAGGGGTGTATTATGTTTTCATACATGTACAGATTTGGAAGTCCCCTTAAAAATTCAGTCAGAAGTTGGGTATATAGTGTATGCCTTTAATATCTACACTCAGAAGGCAGAGGTAGATGGCCCTCTGTGAGTTCAAGGCTAGATTGCTCTATACAATAAGGTCCAGGCCAGCCAAGACTACAAATAAAACTATATCTCAGAAAAGAAATAAATTAGCATGTTGACCCTAGGGCTAAAGGAGTGATATCTACTGCTTCCTCACTACAAGTAGTTCTGGAAATTTGTGCAAGTGATAAATCTTTGAGATGATAAATATGTTCATTGCCATGATTTAAATGTTATATACTATGCACATCCTATACATGCATGAAATACTTAAACCAGGGACTGGAGAGATGGTATAGTTAGGAGAAGATCCTGCTCTTCCAGAGAACCACAAAACTGCATATAACTCCAGATCTAAGAGATATAATAGATATAATACTGTTTTTGACTTCCTGACATCTGATCATCTCTCTCTCTCTCTCTCTCTCTCTCTCTCTCTCTCTCTCTCTCTCTCTCTCTCTCTCTCTCCTCTCTCTTTCTGCCTGTCTCTCTCTCTTACACACACACACAGAGAGAGAGAGAGACAGAGAGAGAGATAAACAGAGACAGAGACAAAGCGATGATGATAGGTATAAAAATAAATCTTAAAGAATACATCAATAGCATTAATAATATATGCAATGCATCATGTATTACATGTGTGCATCTATCAGTAAATCAAATTGAACCCAATAAATATCTGTAATTGCCAGATATAGAATCCAAAACATAATCGTTACACATGTATCAGAATAGCACGCTGTATTTCCCTAAATAGGCACAACTGCTAGGTGTCCATTTAAAATGCTTTAAATGAATTTTTATTTTAGTTTTAGATTTGTCTATAGGGATTGTATGTGCATACCTATAGGTGCCCACTGAGTTCAGAACAGTAGGTTGTGCCCCTAGATACCCCCAACATGGATACTGCTCATCCCAGGGAAGCACTCTTAACCACCGAGACACTTTTCCAAGCCCAATTCGAACTCCCTAATGAACTTGAAAACTAACAAGAGAGTTTATCATGTAAAGAAAGCCAATGACGGTGATTTGGTAACTCTACTCAAAACAAAAAAAGTCTGTCATAATTAAAGTAATCATTTATTGAGTATCATTTTCTTCAAAGCAGTTCTCAAACATTTTCTTAAAGGATTCTCATAACGGATTTCTGGTTTCCCACTTTGCATATGAGAAGTGTGGAAGTCGAAGACAATAAATGATATCCCACCATGATTCCTTCATGAAGCTTTGCCACTGGTGACGTCTACACCTGACTGAAGGCTGTCAAGGGCTCTTCCCTGCAGCCTCCTCCTAGTTGCTCTTCCCTCTACAGCACATGACCTAGTTGCTCATTGGTACTATTTGATCCTTGGTTGTCACACATTCTGGTGGTGAGGATGGCCATACCCAGGACACCAAGGGCTGTCTAATATGGCTTTACAGTTACAGCTCACATGGGGTTGGCATTTTCCTCCTATGTAACCATCTGACTGAAGGAAGTCGTACCAGAAGCAGCCAGGCCCTCTTTCTAGGAATCCAAGTGATAAGAGAACTTATATTGGTCTTCTCCCAGAAAATTCAGATTCTGGTCACACTACAGGTGAGCCACTATGTCTTTACTTCCTTCCCACGCTTTCAAACACCAGGGGTGAGTGCATCCTTTTAGAAAATTAAACGTTTATTCTTTGTCTTGCTTACATCTAAATATAGACCCCCACACACCAACACTGTGGTCTGAGATTATAGGGAATCCTGACAAGAAGGTCATTGTAACAACTGAGACCAGCTGCACCCACAGTGCTGACCTAGCAGGACTAAGCTCTAGATCTTCCAGTACAAGATAACTCAACTTCCTGTTGATGCAGGAAGACTGAAGGAGGGCAGTCTTAGATGAATATGCTTCCCACCCTTACAAAACTCTGATCATGTTTGTAGACACCTTTACTGTTGCATCCTCATCTGGCCTTGGCAGACCTAATAGACCAGGCTTGGCTACAGATCCTCAATGTGTCCAATAACACTAAAAAGCAAACAAAAAGAAACTTACTCAATGTAGCCACTTTGAGAAGACAAAGAGACTTAGTGAGCCCTCCTAATCTGATGGGGTCCTAACATGAAGGTAAGGTTTAAATAGAAGGCACAAGTGTGCATAACTTAGCAGTCCTCCAAGGTGTGTGTCTCCATCACCCATCAGCTTCCTTGCAATCCAGTCTCTCCTGAAAGTTCATCAGACTCGCTATAAATATTGTTCCAGAGACAGGTGTCTCCTCTGGCTGTCCCTCGCATCTCAGTCTTCCCTTCTCTCAGTATTCAATTCCTGAGGAAATGCCTATTCTATCAGAATTCTGATCCTAGGGAGGGTATCTTGAACATGCTATGCCAAAAATATAGATAAATATCTTTGTTCCCCCTCCATAATGTCAGAATGTATTGAATAACAGCAAATTCACACCACTGTGGGTCCCAGGTTTCAGAGTGGGACTGCAGAGATCAGTCCAGCCACAGAGGCAAAAGGGCCAAGCCATGGCCAGATAAAGATAGAGGTAGATGGATGGCGAGATAGGAGGCAGTTTCTGATGGCACATGTGAAGATGGACAAAAGGCAACTTGAGTAGCTACTCTAACAGCAGGGTCCAAGATGAGCTGAAGCCCATTGTCTAGAGTTCTCTGCCTATTAGTCACACAGACACACACATACACACACATACATACATACGCAGACACACCAGCACCCGCAGACACAGGGAGTTTGAGCAGCTACTCAAATACACACACATATGTAGACATACATACACACACAAACAGACACACACATATTCAAAGACACACACATAAATAGACATACACACAGACACAAACATACATATATACACAGACATACACAGAACACACATCACACACATACACACACACACACACACACACACACACAGTGGTCAGTTTGTAGGTAGGTTGACCATCATCACGATGCGGTCCCCATGTTTCTGTTGAGTCTAGATCCTTTCTTTTTTTCTGGTGTGTCCTATAAGTCCTGCTGGCAAAATAAAATCTTTCATGGCAAGGCACAGTCAGGACCACCATTTACAACCTATGGAGCAAATTACCTGCATTTCTGTGAGAGCCATTATATTCCCTACTCCTTGACGTAGCTGCAGACGACTCTCTCAGACTGCACTATTGCGTCTCAGTAAAATGCATGACAGTGTAGGGCAGCGGTTCTCCACCTGTGGACCAAAACCCCTTTGAAGATCAAACAACCTTCACAGGAGTTGCATATCAAATATTTATATTATGATTCATAACAGTAGTAAAATTACAGCTACGAAGTCGCAATGCAAATAATTTTATGGTTAGCGTCACCACAGCATAAGGAACTATATTAAAGGGTCACAGCTTTAGGGAGGTTAAGAACCACTGGCATCGGGGATCTCTAGCCATTATCTCATCCCAGACCACACTAAGTCTCAAACAGTTCACCAAAATGACCATTGAATCATTCCTAGCAGTAGCCTGATGGTTTCTAGTACAAGTAAGCAGACTGTGGCTAAGAACTCCACTCAAGCAAGAAGCATCATTAACTTTCAGGTTCCCCAAACTTTCTCTATTTTAAGTAATGAGATGACAACTTCCACATTTTCTATATGTCAGTGCTGAAATTAAAAGTATGTCCTGGTTTTCTGTTTTAATCATAAGCAGCTTGGTGTCCACAGCTACCATCATCTGATTGCATACACATCAGCCTAATGATTGACACTAGTGCCACTGGGACTGCCAGCCAGAATGTCCACACTTGCTTCCCCAAGGCAGTCTGAATCTCTTAACATAGTGAAAGGTTCTAAGTAGAAAATGTTGAGAGTGAAAAAGGAGCAATAGATAGATAGATGATAGGTAGGTACATAGATAGATAGATAGATGATAGGTAGGTAGGTAGGTAGGTAGGTAGGTAGGTAGGTAGGTAGGTAGATAGATAGACAGACAGACAGACAGACAGATGATAGACACACAGACAAACAGAGAGAACTCATAGTTGACTTAGAAATTACCTAGCTGAACTTCGAACTCATGGGGAAGACACGAGCTTCTGCTAAGACAAGAAGAAGGACACACTCTACATCTCAGTGACAACAGTCAGTAGTACTGCATGAAAAGTCTCAGGATAAGCTGTATGTATGTATGTATGTATGTATGTATGTATGTATGTATGTTTATATGTAGTATGTAGGCTTTGGAACTTTAACGCTGATTAACTCTGAAACAGATTGCATATAGGTAACTCAAACTTGTGTGATATGATTGGAATAAAATATTTCAAAAGTTTTTAATTTACTGGACTGTAATTATGAAAAGTCTCACAGTGGCTTTACTGTATTTTTCTTTTTAACTAATCAGACTCATAGAACAGTTGTGAACGCTACATAGTTCCCAAGTCATCTCATAGGAAGTCGCTGACTTGATGACCTATCATCTCTGAATGCTTTCTTGTACATTTCCCACCCACAAAATTTTTCCCAACATAATCACGACGCAGCCATCAAAACCAAGAGCTTTACTCTGGTATATGACTGCCAGAAAATTCTTCAGATCTTTCTCTGGTTTCACCAAGTGTTCTAAAAACACCCACCTCCTCTGCAACAGTCTAATTCAGTATCATACTCAGCCGTCACATCTGCCTCAATCCAGCTGCTCTCAACTGTAGGTCTCCACCCCCTTTGGGGGTGGGGCAGGAATGTCGATCCTTTCTGCCAAGGATTGCCAAAGACGTTAGAAAAAACACAAATCTTTATATGATGAGTCATCACAGTAGCAAAGTTACAGTTATGAAGTAGCCACAAAAACAACTTTATGGTCAGGGGTCAGCACATGAGGAACTGTACTAAAAGCTCAGAGCATTAAGAAGGCAGAGAACCACCAGTCTGATCCATTTTAGCATGGAATAATTACTTAGTCTCACCTTTACTTACATAATGCTGATATAATGACCAGCTAGTTCAGCGCTGAGGACCAAACCCAGGGCATTGCGCTTGCTAGGCAAGCACTCTACCACTGAGCTAAATCCCCAACCCCTCATGTGGCGTTTTCTTGTGATTAAAATACTTTGTGTCTTTCACAGGGACACCATGAGTGATGTACTTTGTTTCATTACATCCAGGAAGGTTTCCTGTCTTACGTATGTATGTTACGTTTATCTTCTTACAAATATGGTTCGCTTTATCCCTGACTACTGTGGTGTCTGCTGCGCTTCTCCAACTTAAAGTTATTCCTTCCCCATCCATAGTTAACTAATATCTGACATTTTACTACCATGTAAACTTTTCACTCCTCATCAAATATTGCTCATTCCTTTGTATATGTATACATATGCACACACACATATATATACATATACATATGTATTTCTGTATTTAGAAATCAAGACTCAAGAGCAGGCAGTATCCTTATTACTAACCAGAAATTGCTGCTGTCGGGGGACAAGAATAGGAACACATATACAAATAGGTTCTTGTAACCCCTGATCTTTTCTATCTTGTTATACTGAAGACCATATGTTCATTCTAATATATCCAATTCAAGTTCAGAATTACACAGTTGGTTCTGCAATCTCCCTTTTCATACTACAGTTCTCTTTTCTCCTCTGAGAATGCATAGTATATTCTACATGGAGAATGCAATCATAGGACTATATTAGGAAGGAACGCCTGTTCTTACTCATAATGTATGTGGTGCTCAGTGTCCAATAGTTACCAGCTTTCTGTCTGTGCCGACACACCAACACACCAACACACTGACATACCAACACACTGACACACTGACACACACACTGACACACCAACACACTGACACACTGACACACCGACACACTGTCTCCATTTGACTGCTATTCCTACTTCACTCTGATTCCCATGCTGAGTTCTTGCAGTGTGCAGATGGCCCCTTCATCCTGCCTGGGCTCAGACACCCACTGTAGGCTATCATTCCACATGGACAACATTTTCTTTTCCTGAAAATTTGACAACCCTTGCTAGATGACCTCTGTGGGGCACTGCAGAGATGTCTATGTCTCAAGTTCCAGAATCTACAATGTCACTTTATATCATGAAAGGGGTTTTTCAGGTGCAGGTAAAAATCTTGAGATGGAGATATGGTCCTTGACATAACTTGCTTCTCCATTGTGATAAAACATTGTTCAAAAGAAACTTGGAAGTAAGGGTTTCATCTGGCTTACATGTCCCAAACACAGTCCATCACTAAAAGAAGTCAGGGTAGAAACTCAGTTAGAAGCAGAGGCAGGAACTGTGCGAGGAAGACTGGCCACTGGATTTCTCAGGGCTCACACCCAGCTACCTTTCTTACACTTCCTGGGACCACGCATCTAGGAACTGAACCACCAACATGGGCCAGGGCCTTCCCACATCAAGCAATGAAAATCAACAAAATGCCACACAGACACACCAACAGTCCAATCTGATGGAAGCATTTCCTCAACTGGGGTTCCTTCTTCCCAGATGTGTCAAGTTCACACCAAGATTCACCATGACGATCTTGAATTGTTAGGGTGATCACAGTATAAACTCAAATGTCTTTATAAGAGGGAGATATGAGTGTCAGTACCAGGGCAAGAGAGATTGGAAGATGCAATATTGAAGGCTTTAATGAAAGGAAAGACCACTGTACAGTAGTAAGACCAACCTCCAGACACTGGAAAAGATGAGGGGACAGACTATCTGCTTGGGTCTCCAGCATGACTACAGCCCTGCCAGGTGACTTGATTTCAGTCTGGGTTTGGATTTCCACTGGTCAAATCATCAGACAGTAATATATTGTCTTATTGCAACTAGTTTGTGGTGACTTATGGAATGAGAAGAAGTTAGTATATTCCCATTCTTTTCAGCCTAATGCTTTCTACCCAGGCTGCCCCCTACACGTGTACATTCTTCACACTACACTCAGAAGCTAACTTCCACAGTAGCCAACCATGGTTACTTGCCTTACTCTGATGTACCTGATCTAGAATTACAAAACATGAAGGAATGAGAAAAGAAGAATGAAGAAAGAGAAGGAGGAGAAAACCTGTTGGTGTTAACCATTATGTTCCAGTCATCCAGACACCAGCAAGCCACTAGCAAAGGTATACCAGATAGTTCTGAGAGATTCTGAGAACAGAAGGACTTGGTGCTATAACTGTGTTCTCACTCCAGGCCTTGGTTGTTGCCTCTGTTGCTACTGGACCAAGGCAGATGCCTGTCCTTGTTAACATAGAACAAAAGTAATTACCACCCTCATCTCCCTTATTCTAAAATATATTCAATTCTGTCTGTAAGTCCTACAACACCCCTAAGAGTAAATGCAAGCATTAAAAAAAGATAATTATTGACAACTACTGAATAGACCAGGGTCAACTCGAGTTTTACTGAAGGATATTCCCTGCCTCACTCTCTGTTACCATCCCAACAAAATAAAGTTTTGACTTTCTGTATCTTGGAGTCTGGATCTAATTGACACCACCTGCACTCATAATAAAGAAGAGAATGTTAACGTAGCCCCAGACTGACATTTCTAATGTTTTACTTTCTACTGTGTGATTCATCACTTCTCAAAATGAAAGATTTTGAGAATTCCTAACCCTTTCCCTATAGATATCATCTGCCTCTCTGGTCCACATCAAACCATCTCACAGTAAATTTACATCTGCAGTGACTTTAAATCTGCCCACCATACAACAGAGCATGTGTTCCACTATGTTCATAGTAGCCTTATCTATGATAGCCAGAAGCTAGAAACAACCCAGATGTTCCACAATGGAAGAATGGATACATAAAATGTGGTTCATTTACACAATGGAATACTATTCAGCAATTAACAATGAGGACATCATGAGTTTTGCAGGCAAATGGATGGAACTAGAAAATATCCTAAGTGAGAAAACTCAGACTCAAAAGGGCATGTATGGTATGTACTCATGAATAAGTGGATATTAGCCAAAAAAAAAAGTATAGAATACCCAGAATACAATCCACAGAACTTAAAGTTAACAAGTGGAAGGGCCCAAGTGAGGATGCTTCAATGTCACTTGGGAAGGAGAAGAAAGCAACACAAGAGGAAGAGGGAGAGACGGACCTGGGTGGGAGAGGGGAGAGAGAGGGGAAAATGGGAACAAGATCAGGTATTAGCGGGCAGGGTGGGAGTGGGGACAGGAGAGAAGCCCTGAGGGCCAGTAGAATGAATGGAAATATGCAACTTCAGTGGGTGAGAGGTGGGGGAACCCTCTAGAATGTTCTAGAGACCTGGGAAGTGAGAGATTCTCAGGACTCAAAGGGCAGGACTTTAGATGAAATGTTCAACAATGGGGAGAGGGAACTTGGAGAGTCCACCTCCAGTAGGAAGAGGAGGGATGGAGTTGCCATCCCACAGTCAAAAATACTGGCCCAGATTTGTTCCTGTCTAAAAGAACTACAGGGACAAAAATAGAGAAGATACTGAGGGAAGGGAGGTCCAGTGACTAGCACAACTTGGGATCCATCTTAAGGGGAAGCTCCACTCTATGGTATGCTGATTCTATGGTATGCTTACAGACAGGAGCCTGGCCTGGCTGTCCTCTGAGAGGCCCAACAAGCAGCTGTCTAAGACAGATACTTAAACCCAACCAATGCACTGAAGTTGGGTACTCCTGTGGTTGAATTAGGGAAAGGCTGAAGAAGCTGAAGAGAAGGGTAACTCCATAGAAAGACCAGCAGTCTCAACTAACCTGGACCCCCAAGATCTCTCAGACACTGAAACACCAACCAGGCAGCATCCACCAGCTGGAATGAGACTCCCACACTTATACAGCAGAGAACTGACTGGTCTGGCCTCAGTGAGAGAAGATGTGCCTAACCCTCAAGAGACATGAGGCCCCATGGAGTGGGGAGGCTGGTGGGGGGTGGGAGGGGAAGAAGGGAACATCCTCTTGGAGACAGAGGGAGGAGGAATGGGATGAGGAACTGTGGGAGGGCAGACCAGGAGGAGGTAATGACTGGGCTGTAAAAAAGTAAAAGTAATAAGAATTTTAAACTAGTCTGCATCAACCAGCAGCATCTCATGTCAGTCACAGGTATGCCAACATTAGCCTAAGGGTTTTCATTCTTTCTTCATCCAAGACTTTAAAGTTTTGCAGTCAGGTTGCATCCACTGTTGCTTAGTTACCCAATAGTGATTACAGTAACCACTGATTATTGCCAAGGACTAAAATGACCCCTTGACACAAACTATTTTGAAATGATGCTGCTATTGTGGGAAGGCAAAGTCAAAACTCTGAGAAGGACACTCCCAACAACTAACCTGTGCCCCTACTCATGTCTATATATATATTATTGGAAATTTTATGTATTCACATTTCAAATGTTATCCCCTTTCCTGGTTCCCCTCTCCCATCCCCCTCCCCCTGCTTCTATGAGGATGTTCCCCCTCTCAC
Source organism: Rattus rattus (assembly GCF_011064425.1). Taxonomy (NCBI): domain Eukaryota; kingdom Metazoa; phylum Chordata; class Mammalia; order Rodentia; family Muridae; genus Rattus; species Rattus rattus. The sequence continues at coordinate 196,401,873 of NC_046154.1, read as the reverse complement.
TCATTCACTTCCCCCTCCCGCCCTGCCATTCCCCTACACTGGGGCATCGAGCCTTCACAGGACCAAGGGCCTCATCTCCTATTGATGCCAGACAATGCAATCCTCTGCTACATCTGCAGCTGGAGTCGTGGGTCCCTCCATGTGTGCTCTTTGGTTGGTGGTTTAGTCCCTGAGAACTCTGGGGGGGTCTGGTTGGTTGATATTTTTGTTCTTCCTATGGGGTTGTCCTGAGGACAGCTTAAATCATGTCATTACATCCATTATTCTTGTTCACATAAGTGATCGTAAGTCCAAGTTCATAACACATTCATATGTACATTGTAAGACCATCTTTTGACAATTCAAGAGAGTCTTCTAGAATTCACAACCCAGAACGTATCAAAGTCATTACATTTAGAGCTTCCTTGTACCTAAAAGGCACATGCCTCTCTCACTTCATCCTCCTCCTCCTGTGGTGACTAATGTCCCTTCCCCCTATTTTGGGGGGATTGCCCTTCAGGTCTTCTCTTTCTTCTTTCAAGCCTGAAGAATCTTCTTCACTCCAAAGCCTTTCCAAGAGTATTGGTCTTGCCTGGAATCCAAATGGGTATCACCCTTGTAAATTCTTCCTGAAATGGTTTTTCTTTGACTAGGAAACTGTAAACTACTTCTATTTAAACCTCTGGATGACCCACTTCATCCTGCTGACAATATGCTTCCTTCATCCTTCTCCACTCTATTTTTTTCCATAGCAACGAGAATCTTTAAAACACCATGAAACTTGAAGACATACAATATATTCTATTCATTATCTATTTTCCTAGTTGTTCAAATTCTCCAAAGTTTCTAAACTACCTAGGCACTTACCAGGTGCCACAATAAATACATTTGGGTGAAAGAGTGGATTCACACATAGTATTGGGAGGAAGGCCCACATTTAATTATTCCCCATTTTCAAATAAATAAAAGATTAGAGAATATAGAGGAGTTATTAAAGGTCATGCAGTTTAAGGTGGCACAATCTTGGTTCCAATCCATGCCTCTCTCCCTAGAGCTCTGTCACACTGTGTCTATTGGTTTGCTGACTTTACACAAGATAGAGTTATTTAGGAAGAGGAACCTCAGAGAAATTTTCTCCATCACATTGCCTGGAGGCAAGTCTGTAGGGCATTTTCTTAATTAGTGATTGATATGGATGAGCCCAGTCCACAGCCTACAGTGGGCCAGTACCACTCTTAGGGAGGTGGTTCTGAGTTGTATAAGAAAGCAGGCTGAGCAAGCCATGAGAAGCAAGCCAGTATGCAATGTTTCTGCATGGCATCTTCTTCAGTTCCTGACTCCAGGTTCCTGCCTTGAGCTCCTGCCCTAGCTTTCCTCAGGAATGAACTACAATCTAAGGGTTGAAATAAACCCTTTCTTTGCCAAGTTGCTTTTGGTCATGGTATTTTCTCACAGCAATTGAAATTCTAGGACATACACCAATGATGTTTGCCTACTGTGAATGAGAAAGAAATGCTAGGGTGTTGCAGAGAGAGAGAGAGAGAGAGAGAGAGAGAGAGAGAGAGAGAGAGAGAGAAGAGACACATCCATATATCGAGCTAAGCAGTTTGCATACTCCCCATTGCAGGGGCTCCAGTTGATTAGCCACACATCTTTGAAAGAAAATTCAAACAGCTGCCAACCAGAGCTGTGAAAACAAGCACATTGTCAGTAGAGAAAAGCACCACACTCAATGGGGCTTAATGCAGCTCCAAGATTCCCACAGCTAAAAATGACTTATTTCCTTCCCATTCATGACTAGGTGGTTCATTCACCCAGGTCCTCTCTTAGAAGAAGTCTGACGCAGCATAACTGGTTGTGGAAAGCAAACTTTATTCATATGCAATTAGACAGTGATACACTATAAATGGGTGAGGTTTTGTCATTCGGGTGTAGTCACAGTTTTTGGCAGTATATGGAAGCACCAGGTTTAAAATCTCCTGAGACAATGCTTTTCCCCGAGGGACAGTCTGTACTATCTGACACATTGAAGTGCTGTCTGACCTGCTATAAAAGCGCTGGCCCGATGTATAGACATTTCCTCTGGTCAGCAGCACCTCACGGGGTCATTGCAGTTCTGAATGTTCCCTGTTGGCAAGTGAAGTAAGTGTACAAGCCACAGTGTGAGTTCAGTCAGCTGGTTGGCTGTCCCCCCACCCCAGATACAACTTCATAATCACAGTCTGGGTTAATTAGTCAGAAAGAATGATTGGTCAAAGAGGAATAATTAAGGACACAGAGATTATAAATAACACATATATTAATAGAAATTCATCCTTATCACATATAAGTTGTTACTATAAATACTTCTTTGGTTGATGAGTCTAAAATATATTCTCCATATAAATAAATTTAAATATTAATAAATAGGTTTAGTTTTAAAATTCAAATAGTGCTGGCAGAATTCTTCTTATCGCCACACTCTCTACCCCAGAATCAGCACCGACTCCTTTTCCGCTTCCTTAGGCTAGATTCTGGTGACAGCTGGTGGATCACTCTGATGAGTTCATTGACAGCTTTGTGCTGGATCTGTGGGTTGTTCACCTAATGGAATAGAGAGGGAAATGAAATTAATTCCAAGCATATAAGTCACTGGACTATTCTTCTTGACATCATGGTCAGTGAAAATGAAAATATTCCTCTTAACAAAAGTAGTACAGCAATCTATTCCTTTCACTTGTGGTATTCGCTTCTGTAGCCGTTAAGACCAATAGGAGCATGAGATTCCCAAGTTGTACAACAGGGGTTGGGCTGAGTCACTCACACATCTATCTTTCCCCTAACTGCTACGAAAATCTCAAAATGGAGACCAAAAGACTCCTGGGTGGAATGGGGTGGGAAGAGGGTGGGGGTGAACAGATGGTAACTCTGAACTTGAACCAGACACTTAATCTGCTGGAACCTGTTTTCTTGTGAAGATATTGGCAACATAATCTCTTATCTACATTGTCTACCACCTTCCTCTTTGATTAATCCTCTCTATTCAGACCAAGAAAAAAATTACATTAGCCAACGCTCCCTTTGCTGTAGTAGAATGCTTTAGAGATCTACCAAGGAGCTCAGAGACCCAGATGCCTTTGTGAGTTAAGAGATTCTGATACAAGCAGAAATTCGAGGGCCACCAAGACAGACTGAGTGCTATGGGAACAACCCAAGTCCAAAATAAATGGGAAAAAAATATTTTCAGTTTCCCCCAAATCAGATCAGTGTCATCATTTCTGGGATGGGATTAAAAATAAACACAAATCTCAATCGGATTAGTAATAATCAATTTGTTGACACAGAGAGCATTCGAAATTTGGAGGTGAACATTGTTTTCTGTTCCTTGCTTTCTACACCATTGATTTAACTACTTAGACTTCTCCATTCTAACCAGAAGGACCACTTGGGCAATTTTGTGCTTAATAAAATGAAAACCATTTATTGTTATCTGGTTTGTTTGTTTGTTCTAATACTGGAAATACTCTGAGTCCCTTGCTACATTTCCAGGAAGGACTCAGATGTTTACAGAACTAGTTACTAAAAGAAATGTGTGTGTGTGTGTGTGTGTGTGTGTGTGTGTGTGTGTGTCCCTAAAACATGTTGACAATGCATCAAAATAGGACAAAAGTTAAGAGCTTGCTCAAGGTCACCCATAGGAAGCACAAGACCCAGATTTTCCAAAAAGATGAAGCCAAGGCCTTAGGATTCTCCCGACTTAGGTTTCTCGCAGCTGTGTGTTGTGAAGACAAATGTATTTCCTGGTCTTCAGAACATTGGTGAGAATCCAAGAGACTTAGCCAGAGCTGACTGGCAAGTCAAAAGCAAAGTGGGTTAGGAACAATTACTTTATCCATCTCTCGTTGATGGACAGAGATAGGCTACCACCTCCCAGCACCTGAGAGAGGGCAGGAGTCTAGTTAGAGGCAGACTCAGGTAGACTGAAAACTGAGGCCAGAACGTAACAAGACACCTGGCCCTTTCATTTGGCACCCTTCGCCATCAAAGCCTGAGAACTTTTGAAGGCCTTTGCCTTCTATAAAAAATTTAGTAAAATGAGAATTGCCTTTATGCTTTCAAGTTACCTTTCAGATTCTTATGGCCATAATTTAAAGGTGTAGGATGATTTCCTGACATAAAGCAAGGAATGGCTGGAATACCGCCATATCTGAAAGTGAATTGACCAAGCCTTTTATAAGACCTCCAAAACAATCCTTTGAAAGGACATCTACCATTGCTTCACCTGAAAACACACTGAGCTGCATAGCACGAGAGACTAACCAGAGCCCAGGGGTAGGATGCCCAGAAGTCTCCTCAGAGCCTGATTCCTTTCTTTCCCCATCCTCATTTTCTACCTGTGGCACTGTGGTGGTTTTGTTTTGCTTTGTTTTTGACAAAAGAGATAAAACTGAGGTAACAATCCCAGCTGGTTCCTCTCAAGATGGGGAAACTGCACCCCAGCCAGTTGTGTGAGTCATCTGAAGTCAGCGCTCCTTGTGGCCTGGCTGGGAGGAGGAGGAGGAAGACACAGTCTTCTCACTCCCTCCCACCGCTCTTTCCACTAACACACAACCTCCCAACCTAAGTGAGAGTTTCCATCACACACTCAGGGGGGATCACAAGAGCTCTGCTCAATGCTCCCCTCTTCTGCCTCCTCCTCAGCGTTTACCCAGCGTGTGGGTAATGGTTTGAATGTCTGTGTTTTTCCAAAATTGACAAAGAAAAAAAAAAGGCAGATTCCTCCAATCTGCCTGCGGTGGGGAAACATCTCAGATCGGGCTTCATCTCTCAGCTTTATCAACTGATGAGTAGATAATTTCTACTGTCTGATAATTCAAAGACAATGCGAAACAAACAATAATACGGTAGTTTGCAAAGCTGTCTCACCTCGAACTTGGCGATGCTCATGAACGCATCCTTTTTCGCTTTACTGTTGCTGAAGAAGTTAGTGATCAGGTGCGATTCGATGACACTTATGTTGTTGCTGATGGCCTGGTTGTCTTTCAAGACTTCAAAGAGTCTGAGGTAGAAAGAGATAATCTGGCTCTCAAGTATTTTCGTGTTACCGTCCTTGGGAAACAACACAAAGAGAGAATTGTAAGAACCGGTTCATTAGAAACAACAGGAAAGCAGGGGAGGCAGGGGGGGGTGTTGGTGGGGATATTCAGCTCACCTTTTGCCAGTTCCTCCAGATATCCAAGAGGAGGCTCTTTCCTTCCATAGCATCCATGCTACTTGAGTTCTGAGGAGAAGAGAAAAGATCGATTTGTAATTATTTCACCAAACTGCCCTGAAAAATATCTGTGGAGTTTTGTTGAGTGCAGTGCTGACAATAATGGTCATGAATTGCCTCCTCGGCCCTTCAAAGCATCTGCTGAGTATCCCCCAAAAGACTGCATTTATCCAAACACTAAGTATGTTCTTTTAGCTTCAGGATTTTACTGGCCCAGACATGAAATTGCAAGGTCACAAATAAACTCAACTCCCAAATAACTGTAGTGAGCTAAAAAGAGAGTTACTCTCAAATTAAGAAAGGGAGAAAGAACATCATCATAACAATTCCGCTGTGCACACTGCCCCCTTATGGTCCAGGCTTCTGTAACATCGGTCTGTGCCCTAGTAGGGCTTAATTGCTGCTCTAAAAGTTAGCTCCAAACACATGTATGAGACAGCTTGATTTACACCGTAAATACTCAAACACTAGTATACTAGCTATATGTATACTAGTATATACATTTGGGACAAATTGTAATATTTTAAGGATATAAAATTTGTCTCTCTTAACCATTAGTTTAAAAAAATTCAAATAAAAACCCTTAAAACTCTAAAAAATATAGCTCTCCTCAAACCTTGCCAAGTGGCTGGCTTTTGGTGATACTTTGATTGCAGTAGAATTTCAAAATTACTCCTTAGGGAAAAACAACTTCAAGGGGGCATTTTCTTTAGCAGAAATGTTAAGAACTTTGCCTTTGGTTACTTTAAGTGATAAGCTGTTTCCCTGGGTAGTTATAGTAGTTTCATCTCTCACTATCATTTTCAAGATGTCTGAAAGAATGAAAACCATGAAGGTAAGGATATTTCTTATCATGACTAAATAATAAGACACCACAAAAGTGATCAGTATCTTCGTACCTTGTATCCATACTTTGCCCATCTCTGGGGAGATTGGCTAATGCCCTCTGACTCCATAGTAATCAAACAGAGGGCTAAATCAATAGCAAGATCATTAAGTCAACGAACACCTCACCGACATATAGCCAGGCAGCACCCCGTCGTCTCAAAATGACTGTGGGCCAGAGATGGTAGTCTAGCGTTCACTACAGGGAGTCAACACCAGTCACCATCAACCACAGGCATTATGAAAAGATCATACTTACAAAATAGTTCTTCAGACTTTCTAGGCTTTCAATGAGAGTGCCTTGGCAGTAACAGCCAGAGAGGGCCATGAGGCAGAGCTGCAAAACCAAGACGCGGCGTGTAGCACTCATTGTCTCAGAGCTAGGCCAAGGCAGGGAAAGCCCAGAACTCCTGTATTAAGTCAGAGAGTCCGAAGAATCAGCTGATGTGTCTTCTCTAGATCAGCCGATGGCAGCTATACGCTGCACCTCTCTTGCTTCCAGTTTTATACATGACCAAAGGCTTCTTGGGATTACGTATTTTCACAGGTTTTTTTTTTAAGTTAAGATGGTGAAAGATAGGTGGCGGGAGCTTAGTTACTTTGCATTATAGCTATGGTTTGTGGCCTGTCGGTGTTGTAGTTAGAGTTTCCTTTCGACTCCTTGGGCTCTCTGACGATGAGACAGTCCCACCGTGCCCACCTGTGCCATTCTTGTGGGATTCTCTGAAAGCACTTTTACTTCACACCATTGGGGGGGGCTGGAAATTGCTTTTACGTCTCCCCCTTTTGGCCCTTGCAATGTGAATTTCTCGTCCGCAGAGTACAGCACAGTGAGCATTTATTTGTTTGTGGTTGGGGACGAGTGAATAAAAGGAAATTCTTGGGCTTCTCAAACCCTACAGTGGGGGAAGCCTTTTCAAACTTTTCTTGCAAATGAACAGAAAAGCAAGGAAGGCGTTCGGTTACAAAAGCCAATGTGGCTAGGAAGCCCTTCATCACAGGTGATTAGAAAATACCCACCACAAATCACTCAGGGTCAAACTGCCCAGAAAAAAGAAAATGCAGACCACATAGGTAAAATAAAATTGTCTGGTTCCTCCATTAAAAAAAAGAAAAATGCAGACTAGAATAAAAGCAAAAATGCAAGCCTACTTCATTAAATATTATATTTCAATCAACACACCTAAGGTAATATTTCAATGTGTATCAAGGTATATGAGGAATGAAAGGTTCAATTCCTCTGCCACTAAATCTTTAAAACCTAGAGTATATCTTATATACACAGCAAAAATCACTTCGGGATTAGCCATATTTCTAATTGCCATGCCCACATGTGGCTAAAGCGATCCCAGTGGACAGTCCAGTACTAAACACGCTTGTCCCAAATAAGGATTAATAATTGAAAATTGTTTCTCCCATCAAGTTCAAACAATGTTTCCCTTTCCTTCCTTGGTAACTTATCCATGAGATTCAACCCTTCAGGATGTCACGGGAGACCATTGTATGTCTGCCTTCCCTGTGTGCATCAACGTTGCACAGTGGTTATGGGTGCAGACCTGAATCGTTCATATTCTAGCTGTGGGGTCTTGAGTCAGCATATTTACGATCTGTGACTCAGTTTCCACATTTATCCAGTGAGCTTAATACTGGTATTTTCTTTCAGACTTGAGCCAAAAGTTCAATCAAATGATCCACGGAAAGTTGAGAGAATTCTTCCCGGGATATCATAGTCGCTCAATAAAAGTTATTGATTACTATTTGGGAATGCTGAATGGGTAGTATTTTTAACAATGCTATGCTTCTTGTCCATGCAGTTCCTTTGGCCATGTGTGCCCTCACCTGAGCACCTCAGGGTGGTACCCAGTTATCTTGGCCCAGATGAAAAACCGTCATCTATTTTAGTTCTCCCTCAAACCTCCACTTTCAAATCAATCTTTATCCTCTAGACTGGGCGAGCACTTTGTTTATGCTTTTCATGGATTCTCAATTCCTCAGTGTCATACATGAGGTAACTATGTTTTTCCCCAGTGCGAACTGATTTCCTTAAAATCAGAAAGTGCTTCCGTTGCTTCTGTGACACGATTTATTTCCCTCAAACACATAAGCATAGAGATTTACACACACAAATATTCATTTGCATGTTTATCTCAGAATCTCTGTTTGGACGGCCGGGAACGTCGCTCACTTATACGTCGCTTCTATAACAACCCTGGCTTAAAATAGGCGAGAAATGCAGATGGAAGCTGAGGTAAGATGATCATGAGTTCAAGTTCACCTTCTGCTGCTGGAGACTTGAAGACCAGTCTAAGAATCAGGAGACTCTGTCTCCAAAAAAAAAAAAAAAAAAAAAAAAGATCTAGCAGGGAGAAGCAGGCAGATCTCCGTGAGTTTGAGGTTATCCTGGTCTACAGAGTGAATTCCAGGACAGTCAGGACTACGTGGTGAAACCCTTTCTCAGAAAAAAAAATCTATTTTGAGTTATTGCTCTCAAGTTTTTTGTTTTTTTGTTTTTTGGGTTTTTTATTTTTTTTGACAGTTCCAATGCTATTCTCTCCAGTTTGTCGGAAATTAGCTTTTTACTAAATGCAATTTATCATTAATGCTAGAAAATAGTGCTGTCTCATTAACCAGTGCCTGATGACAGGGACCATTCTATGTTCTTTATTAATTTTTAAAAGTGATCACTGCACTGCCAACCTTAGTAAAGGAGTGTTCCCCTTGCTCCACACCACCATGAGCTGCTACTTGTGTTATCGATCTTTTCTGACAGGTACAAGATGAAATCTCGGAGTAGACTAGAATTGTATTTCCCTGATGACTAAGGAGGTTAAACATTTAAGGGTTTCTCGGCCCTAGGAATTTTCACTTGAGAAGTCTCTTTTAATTGAGTTATTTGGTAGCAACGAAATGACTCCTAATGGCACATTCTGCTATTCCCATAGATTAATGTCTTACTCATCCATCATCAAAGAAGCTTCCTCCTCCAGCAGATAGGAAAAATACCAGGACCACATCCAGACATTATGGAGAGAGATCTTGGAACACACAGCTCTATATCAGATGTCACCATCAAATCAGAGTTCTGGGAACCCCACAGCCAGAGGGCATAGAGGACCTCAGGAGATAGGACCCTCTAAATCAACATGCACCAGGCTCATAGGAGCTCACAGAGACTGAGGCAGCCTGCACAGGGCCTGCAAGAACCTGTGACAGGTCTTCTGCACACATATTACATCTTTAAGTTTAGTGTTTTTATTGAATGTGAGAATGGCTGTGTCTCTTATTCTTGTGCCTTCTCTTGGGGCTCTTTTCTTTCCGTTGGTTTGCCCTGTCCAACTTTGATTCAATGGTCTTTTCTTTTTTGTTTTTTGTTTTTTACTTTTATTGGATATTTATTATTTACATTTCTTTTTTATTATTGGATTTTTTTATTTACATTTCAAATGTTATTCCCTTTCCTGGCTTCCTGGCCATAAGCCCCCTATCCCATTCCCTTCCCCTTATTCTATAAGGATGTTCCCCCTCCCCAACCACCTTCCCTTCCCACCCCCGACATTCCCCTACACTGGGGTGTGGTTCCAGCCTTGCCAGGACCAAGGGCTTCTCCTCCCTTTGGTGCCCGGCAAGGACATCCTCTGCTACATATGCAGCTAGAGCCATAGGTCTGTCCATGTATACTCTTTGGGTAGTGGTTTAGTCCTCGGGAGCTCTGTTGGTTGGTATTGTTGTTCTTATGGGGTTGCAAACCCCTTCAGCTCCTTCAATCCTTTCTCTAATTCTTCCAATGGGGACCCCATTCTCTGTTCAATGGTTTGCTGCTAGCATTCGCCTCTGTATTTAACATGCTCTGGCTGAGCCTCTCAGGAGACAGGCTCCTGTCAGCATGCACTTCTTGGCTTCATCAATATAACCTAGTTTTGGTGGCTGTGTATATATGGGCTGTATACCCAGGTAGGGCAGGCTCTGAATGGCCATTCCTTCAGTCTCTGCTGCAAACTTTATCTCCATATCCCCTCCTATGAATATTTTTGTTCCCCCTTTTAAGAAGGAGTGAAGCATCCGCACTTTGGCCGTCCTTCTGGAGCTTCATGTGGTCTGTGGATTGTATCTTGGGTAATTCGAGCTTTTGGGCTAATACCCACTTATCAGTGAATGCATACCATGTGTGATTTTTGGATTGAGTTACCTTATTCAGGATGATATTTTCTAGTTCCATCCATTTGCCTATGAATTTCATGAAGTCACTTTTTTGATAGCTGAGTAGTGCTTCCATTGTGTAGCTGTACCACGATCTTATATCTTATTTTGTCATGTTTGGTTGTTTCTTTTAGAAGTTTGTTCCTTTCTAATGAGAGACAGAAAGAGAGTAGATCTCGATGAGAGAGGAGATGAGTAGGAACTGGGAGGAGTAGAAGGAGGGGAAACTGTAATCCGGAGATATTGTATGAAAAAAGGAATCTGCTTCCAATAAGAGGAAGGGAGCTAAACCACACAAATGTACAGTTAATAAAGTATAAGAAGAGAAAAAAAGAGGTAATTTTTTTTCAAATGTGAAAAACAAAAATGGTCTTTGTAGAGCTGTTGTCTGAAGGAACAAAGTCAAAACCCACACAGCAAGAGAAGACTATGGTCCTGACAGCCCTGCTCGAAGGCTTCCCATTGCTCTCTCTGAAGAGAAATGCAGGCCAGAGAAGGTCCCTGGGTAAGACACAGTGCTATAGGTCAAAACATCAGTGACTACAGGCCCACTGCTGCCCCTCAGTGCCTTCTGGACACCAATATCCAAACCTCAAGTCTCTGGAAGGAATATTGGAAATTTTCTGAAATAAAGTCAAAGGCAGTTCCATGCATATCTTAATTTTTCCACTGGAATACAGTGTCGGGAGAGAAGAATTAAGAAAAATGGGGGGCATGGATGGCTATGTGGGTAAAGGTGCTTGCCACCAAGCCTGAAAGCCTGAGTTCAAATCTTAGGACCCACATAGTAGAAGAGAGACAGTTATTACAAATTGTCCTCTGATCATCATGGGCACAGCATGGCATGACCACAGCCTCGTCCCCAACACACACACATAGATAAAAATGTAATAAAAATACTTTTAGAGAACTCTGGGGTCCATTATAGCTCTTTGTGTGTACCCCCACTACTTGTAAGAATTACTATTCAAGATCAACGATACATATTAAAGCTACACATACAATTTGGTCAAATGCTCAGGTAGAAACCACATGACTAAAACCCAAGCTCTAATAACACTCAGTGTCTGACTGAAACCCAGAATTGTGGAATTACAGAGGCAACCAATGGTCTACCCCTTGCTTGCATGAAGACCCGGAAAAATCAAAGTGACGTGTTTGGATTCTTCCCACTAGTTAACGAAAAACTGAATCTAAAACTACAAGATCTTTTCCTTAACCAGCACCTTTCTTAACTGGTCGATATCTACTGCAACTCGTGTGTTCCTAATTTCTATTTTAGTTGTGCAAGTCAAAATAGTTAATACAGTTTGGGTTTATTGTATAGAATTGGTAAGAGGGTAGGTACACTATTCCTTTACTAAGATTTCAAACTGTTGAACCCTGGTCTTGGCATTCCAGCTTGACAACTTCACAGGCAAGCAAAATGCAAAATCCACTGAGACTCTGAACCCAGAACATTCCACATTCCACCTGATACCCTATGGCTCCCTTCGAATTCCTGAGCATGCTTTTTATAGGGGTCTGATATCTATCCCTGCAGATTGCTGTCTGGTCTTGGAGTCCCACAGAGGGAGAGAACCATCTAGTCTTAAGTTTCCCCTTAAGGGCATAGGAGTCTCTGATTTAGAATACTGTCACTCCAATAGCATATCCTTTTCTGACCTTTGCCTGTCTCTTTAATGTCACAAAGAAATCTCTCTGTGTGCTGCCTGTAAAGCACTTTCTGTTGCACATGCAAACTAGAGGTTTCACACCCTGCTAGTTTGGCCAATACTGAGTCTGCAGAATCATTCACCACCACGGAATCCTTCAAAGCCCCGTAGCAAAGCCACCGGGAGCCAAGGTGTGATCGCATTACTAAAATAAGGGGACTGCGAACTTTCTTTTTTCCTTTCAGTTAAGAGTTTCTTTCTGAAAACTGGCCATGGATGTAACAGGGAGATTTCAACGGTATCTCCGTGGACCCGACTCTGAGCAGGTCGGTCGCCGGTAAGACAAAACCTACATCCTGGTTGCCCTTTTCCCCTGCATCAGCAGCCACTATGCGTTACCTCCTCCAGCCCTTCAGGCAGATTTCTTCCACTCAGTATGAGTAAGTGCTGGATCCATGACCCCGCCGTTGGTTCAACTCCTGGAACTCCTGACATCATGAGGGTTGGGCCTGCGGAAGAATCGTGACGTAGACAATGGAAGTCCACACGGAGTCAGACTTTCCCCGCAATGTGACTCATATATCCCATAGGTTAGAGCGTTTTCTGATTCATTTCTTATCTTTAAAGACCATCTGGAAGTTTTGAGGGACGATGCGAGGAATGTTGAAAATATGATATGCACTAAAGTAACCACTCTACAATATTTTTGATTTTAAGACAGAAGAGGCTGTGTGCTGGTAATCTAGAGAGTCATAGTCCTGCCTTAAAGGGCATAAGTTTTTAATTCCTTAAATTTTAAAGTACTCACTGGGTCCTTCACACGAAGTTACTAGAGCAAGATGGAAGTCATGTTGCAAAATACTGATTTATATCCTAATTTCAACCCATTAGTATTCCTTTATTGAGCATTAGTATTCCTTTATTGAGCATTTACTACATACCCATAGCTTTAAGGGTTGCAGAGAAGTGAGAAAATTTGGCTGAAGACTTAGCTATAATTAATGTCTTAGCTCACATTATAAGGCAGGAGGCCGTACTTTTTCTTTCTTTCCATTCTTACTTTCCCCATGGTATTTAGATAAGTAAACCAGCTTACATTTCCAACCTCTTCCTTTCTTAATATTATCACATTTCTTTATTTATTGTAGAGTGTGTGAATGCGCATGAGCACGCATGTGCGTGTGTGCATGTGTGCATCTGTTTTGTTCTTTTTTTTTTTTTTTTTTTTTTTTTCGAGCTGGGGACTGAACCCAGGGCCTTTGCGCTTCCTAGGTAAGCGCCAAGCTTGAGCTAAACCCCAGCCCGCATGTGTGCACGCATGTGTCACTGCAGGAGTACAGAGGTCAGGGGATGCATTAGGAGTCAAATCCATTCTTCCACAGTGTGAACGGGCAGGCCTGAACTCAGTTCATCAGACTTAGTGGCAAGCACCTTGACCCACTGGGCCAGTGGTTCTCAACACGTCTAATGCTGCAACTATTTAACACGGTTCCTCATGTTGTGGTGACCCATCGACCATAAAGTTATTTTTGCTGCTGCTTCATAACTGTAGTTGCTACTGATGGTCTTAGGCAACCCCTATGTAAGGGTTGAGGGGGTCACAAAGAGATCACAACCTACAAGTTGAGAACACTACTATAGGCCATATTGCCTGCTCAGGGCTCGTGTGGAGACGGTAAAAACCCGAGTCTGGGCTGGAAAGATGACATAGCAGTTAAGACTGCTTGGCTCTGAGTGCCGGTCCTAGCACCATGTAACTCAGTAGGTGTGGTCCAGTGCATACACAGTACCTCAGCACTGATGAGGTCGAAGCAAGAGGATCTGTGAGGTTGGCCGGCTCACGGCCTAGCTAGAAAAACATCAGCTCCCACTTCACAGAGAGACCATCCCTCAAAGCAACCAGGCAGAGTGTGACACTCTCCTCTGGCCTCCACATAGGCATAGGCACACATTTGCACACACATGACACATGAGTACCCACAATGATACATACATATTCACCTACATATGTGCACATGCATGTGCACCTATATATATATATACATCATATACATCATATACATACATATATACATCATATACATATGTATATTCATATGCATCATACACACACACACACACACACACATATATATATATAATGACTGATCATTTATTTCTTGAAAAGACATATTCTAGATTCTAGCTTTCTGTTAGCATTCTGGAAGCCTAGGAATCCTCAAGGCCACTTTTATTAACCAACCCTAAGTTAGGGGACCCCAAGACGATGCCCATGTTTAATAGCTCAGTGCAGGGACTCAAAAAAGTCACTTGTCATGATTATGATTTATTGTAGAGTTAAAATCAAAATCAAACTCAGCAGAGGAAAGAGCATGGGGCAGGCTCCAGAATCTCGCATGAAGAGAGCTTCCGGTTGTCCTCTGCCAGAAGAATAGTGATCGGCGGCTACTTTTCGCAGTAACAGTGGGACCACTGAAGGGACCACTGAAGGGACCGCTGAAGGGACCGCTGGCACACCTGCCCTGATGTCCAGCTCTTCTTTGACTTCATCACATAAGTAAGACTGACTGCCTGACTGGCCAACCTTACCCTTCACTGCTTCCTTGCACAGGTAAGTCTGACACTTTGCAACCCAAGTTCGACCTGTTAGCACAGACTGGGTCAAGGTACTCAGTTATACAAGGCCTAGCACTGACATCTGTGGGCACACTTCCCTTCAAGTAAAATGACACCTTCAGTGCGTACGTCTGTGTTATCTCACGGCTTCCCTTTGTACACAGCTTGTTGTGTAATATGCGGAGGCTTTCTTTTTTGCTACTTGATTGCTTCATTCTTGGAGACTAGGAAGATGTTGATAAGCTACAGAGTTCATTTGGTTTGGAGTAGATTTTCCTGAATATACTATTTTCAGGAAGCCAGTATATGTTTTCTTGTGATCAGGCAAACATCTCAGCGATGTTTAAAGTCATTAGGGGAAAAAAGTGAAGTGAGTTTTACAACAATGTTTCATTTTAATGCAGGTAGTAGTCCATTAAATGAACTCAAAAGCTGGCTGAACTCTCAACCTTGCTATGTAAATACTGTGAAACGGCAAAGTCCTTCTGTCCTGTACCAAGCAATAGACCTGGGAAAGCAGCTACATAGAAGATCTGGTTTTCAATTGGGATGAAAATTTTGCTCGTCAGAGAGCAAATCTCCTCCACTCTAACTTCAAAGGGGGAAGTACCAGAAGGTATAAAGGGATACCCTCTGATAATGAATGAAAACTCCTCTTAGATACTGAGCAATGCTTATATTTTTATTAGAACTCGTGTTGGTTTTTATAATGGTTTATTATAAAGTTTAAGTAGTAATGCATGATGTATGTGCAGGTTAGATTTCTGGCAACTTGACACAAACTAAGTCTGTTGACATGGCTGTGAGTCTTTCTCTTAATTAATGATTGATGTGGGATTGCCCAGCCCACTGTGAGCAGTGCAGGCCCTTGAGCAGGGAGTTCTATAAGAAAGCAGGCTGAGCAAGCCACAGGGAGCAAGCCGGTGAGCAGCATTCCAGAATTCCACAGTTCCTGCCTCTGCTCCTGCTTGAGTTCCTGTCCGGACTTCCCTCAATGCTGGGCTGTGATCAAGATGTGTGAACCAAATAAACTCTTTCCTCGCTCAAGTTGTTTTGGGTCAGTGTTTTATTACAGCAAGAGAAAGCAAACTAGTAAAGCATATTAGTCTCTTTCTCGTTGTAATACCATACCTGAGGTAGGTGAATGTTAGAACTTAGCCGGGCGTGGTATTGTGTACCTGTCACCCTAGCACTCAGGAAGCTGAGCCAGAGGATGACTGCAGGTTTGAAGCCATCCTGGGTTGTATAGTAAAAGCCAAGCAAGCCAGGGTTGCTTAGCAGAACCACAATTCAAAAGCAAGGAATTGAAAAGAAAAGGAGAAAAAAGGCACTATTTAGCTCAAAGGACTAGCAGCCAAAAATCCAGTCAGAACAGGAACAGTTCTTGCTGTCCCTTCCTCTTTTTGACTGGTGGCAGGTGACAACGGTGAGGAGAAAAGTCCAAGGAACGGACAGAGGCAGAGGAGCGGAAAAGAATCCAGAAGGGGTCAGGGCCTCACTTCCCTTTAGAAAGGTTTAGAGGACCACAGTGGGGCTAAGGGCCACACATACAGCCCCTCCCTAAAGGTTCCATCTCTGAACAAGAGCTTTGAGAACCACGCTTCCAACACATAAACCTTTGGGAGACCTTAAACCACAGAGAATCCATAGCAAATGTACTACTGCCCCCCCCCACACACACCCATACCACCACCCCCCCCGTCTAGTTATCCCCATGAATCCTGCTGTATTTAATTTGCAGAACATTTGTGCCTTGATTTCCCAAATTTGCTCAGGTAATGATTAGTCAAAAGACGACTTCTAATGTTAAGGTAGAGACTACAGTGTCCAAGAAAATATAAATAAATATCTCTTTTGCTCCAGCAATACAAAGATAGGAAATGTGCCCAAATGTTTCTTCCAGCAAAAGGGCCGATGCCCAATATCAAGCAATATGGCGTACATAGATGGGCCTCTCCTTTAATTCCGACGTCGATCTGTAGAAGATAAACTTATTTTCGTTTCATAGGCCAAAAAAACACGAGATGCAGGAGGGATAAACAACTTACCAAAAATCACTGAGCTAACAAGAGACAAGTTTATTGTGGCTCAGCCACTACTGTCCCTCTTGACGATGCTGTTTCAAGCAAGCGAGTATCGCTGTCTTTAACCCTACTGCTCAATGCATTTACTACGATGCTGACGGTTATTTGGTCCTGTATTTAAATCACCTGTGGCTAATTTTATCTATCAGACATTTATGGAGGAATCTGGAAGATCCCATAGTTGAACAACAGAGCTAAAGAACCAAATTCAAAGAGACCATCTATCCCAGGCACTCCCAGGTCTCAGCCCCATGAACAGCAGTCCTTCCACAGGGCACCAGGCAGGAACAAGTGAATGAAGTCTAATACCTGCATTTTCATCTCTGTGTCAGTGCGACCCAGGAAAGTGCATCTAACTGGCTGGTCATGGATCAGTTAACCATCTGAAAAGTGTCTGGTGGCAGCTCTTCTAGATACCCAACCTAATCACACCTACTGACGGTGATAAGATTCTCCAGCAGAAAAGAAAGAAAGAGGAAGGTGTTTGGTTGACAACAACCTTGGGAAATGACCTAATGAAGACTTTCAAAATGACAAAAGTCCTTGGGCAGAATTTGCAAAGTATTTTTATTGCTTCTTTATTTGATATTATAATGTAATTAAATCACTTCTCCCCTTCCCCTTTTCTCCCTCCAAACCTTCCTCCCTCCTTGCTATTTCAAATCCATGGCCTCTTTTTCTCATTATTTTTTTATGTGCTCTGTGTGTGTGTGTATGTGTGTGTGTGTGTGTGTGTGTGCACATAAGTGTGCACCTGTGTATGTATATATTACTAAATACAACAGTCTTGGTCTGTATAATGTTACTCTATGTTTTCAGAGCTGACCATTTTATTATTGAGTTAAGCTTATTATGCTCCTTCCTGAGGAAGATTATTTCTTCCACCCTTAGCATTCTTTGGTTGCCTGTAGTTCTTTGTGTAGCATTCAGACCTTGTGGTCTTTCCTCTGCCTACTTTGGCATGTCTACTGCCGCTGTCCTTGTTCATCTCACAGTAAATGGTCATTTCGGTGACTTTTTTTTTTTTTTGAGTGTAGCTTCTGACATTACTAGCAGATACAAACCCTCACAATAAACTCTCATCTTCTGGTTCTTACAATACTCCTACCTCCAAGCCCTTCCTCAATGTTTTCTGAGCCTTAGGTACAGGGCTTGTCTCACAGATGTATCCACTGGGACTGGGATCTACCACCCTGCATTTTTATTGGTTCTAGTTTTCTAAAATGGTCTCCATCTGTTGCCACGAGAACCTCCCTTGATCACAGGTAAAGACTACGTTTACCTGTAAGTATAAGGACAAATACTTATATAAGGACAAAAACTTACAATATGGTTAGGGGCTGTGCTGTTTTAGCAAAGAGGTGGTTGTACTCCAAGACGTAACAACCTCACTAGCCCTGGGAAGTTGGCTTGCTTTCCAGTATGAGGCACGGTTTCCTTCTTGTTGAACAGGTCTTAAATCCAATTACAGAGGTATTGGTTACCACCAAGGTATGTATAGCATAACTACACTCTAAGGGTGTTGCCATGCTGGGCCTGTTGTGGTTCGCAGGCATCCTATCTGGGACGGACTGCCTCCTGTCCTCTGGTACCAGCACAGTGCCAGAAACATTCAGTTCAGTTCCAGCTCAGGGGCCCCTGGGATCTGTGAGACTTACCTTCCACCTCTGAGGACAACCAAGAGCAATGCAGCAGCCTGTAATATTTCAGGAGTCTCTTAGACAACTCTGACCAACAACTCAAAGGAAGGCTTCTCGTCTCTAGTGAATGTGTTTTGTTAGGTGGCCTTTGATTCTGGGAGGATACATTGTCGGTCCAGATGAGAACTTTTTATGTAAACTATGTGTGTTTATACATAGTCTAATTATACATAGACGTATATGTATTATTGGTTCTTCTTAGATGGGTAGTTAATGGCATGGTTCCTTGTGACTTTTTAAGGTATCCTTACAATCGTTTTGCCATCTTCTCTCTTTCTTCTGTATTTATCTCCCTGTTTCTAATTACAGCCCACCCTTTTGCCCAGCTTCTCTATCTAGCATTCCATTTCTAGAACACTGAGGCTCTCTCCCATTGAATCACCTCCCGCACAGTTCCTCTGGGAAGACTCTGGGTACAGGGCAGCCTTGGTAATCCATCCTGCCTCCTCTTTCTGCCACAGAGCTTGCCTACACTTCACAGAATCCCTTTCCTCTATATGCAGAGCTCTGGTCCAGGAAAAGAGACCCCATGGATTCTGTTCCTTGAGCTCTTTTTCTGTTGACAAATTTGATACCTTACAGAGGCAGTGCTGAGGGTGGCAGAGTGATAGTGGTCCTGCTTCGAGTGGAGGTGCCTACTGCTGTAAATTATTCATTTGGGACTTTACATGAACAACAACAACAAAACAAAACAAGAAACGAACATCATTGGGTTTAAGCCATCATGCAATTGGAAACATTCATATTACAAATGGGTGTGTCTAAGTTAACTTAACGCATGTGTGTTACATGTGTAACCTATCATCTAAATATATTACCTGAAGTTACTCTATAACTTATAGTATCTCCATATTCAAATGGTATTTACTTCCTGCAGTTTTTACCCAAATAAGACATATGTATATTTGCATTTGTGAGTAAATTTTTAAATTCATTTTAAAATGTTAAAACAAATATTGAGGCTAGTGATATATCTCAGTTGATAGAGTTATCAACCTGCCTACCATGCTCAAAGCCCTGAGTTCCATCTCAGCCCATCATAAACCTGTTATGAGGGTGCATGGCTAGGAGTTTGGGCTCAGATTAGTAGTTGAAAGCAAACCTCAGCTATATGGTGAGTTTAAGACTGACTGAGGATACAGGAGACCCTGCCTCACTGTGGATAGATAGATAGATAGATAGATAGATAGATAGATAGATAGATAGATAGATAGATAGATCGATAGATAGATGATAGATAAATAGATGATACATATATACATGGATACATATATACATATATACATGAATACATACATAGAGATGTGTGTGCACACATGAATATATACCTACTCAGATCTACATTATTCAAAGGCCCATAGTCACTATAGTTTTGATGTTTGTACATGTGTTTTCCTTTGACACTTTTCTTCTTTAGACTCTCTTCCTTTGAGAGGCCGGCACATCACTCGGCTCACTTTATGGTCGTCAACCCTTTTTTGAGACATTGTATCTATATATTGCTTTTTTAATGATAATTTCTCAAAAGACATAAATTAAAAGTTGTTCCCACTCTTTTCACTTTGAAAGGTGTCAGGTACAACACTAGACATCTTTAATCCTCTTCAGATCATCTGATTTTTCTTCTTGAGATTGTGGTGCAGATTTATCACTCCAAGCATCTCTCAACATATATCGGTGTCTCTAATAAGATATGGCGTCCCAGGAGCACTGGATGATATATGACTTTCCTTATTTGAAAATTATGCACATAATTTGCTAATTAGAATCACAGATCATAACTCATATGATTTTTTAAGAAGCTTATTAAACAACAGCAAATGCCCTGCATTTTGTCATAGGAGCTTCCTCTAAAACAATAGAATAAAGTCAATCCCCAGAGAAGCCATCTAAATGGCACGTCACAAGGCCATCTATACTTCCACCAGGAAAGTGAAGAGACGTGAAAGAGTAGTAAAAATTTCTTGTCACCGCAGGTGGAGGTTGAAGGTTTTTTCTAGCCGGTGTTTTCAGGAAGCCTGTCAACCTTCTGCTCTATTGGCCTGTGGTGAGGGACTTCCCCCAACTTGCCTCCTGTCTTTTGACAATGAGCAGAAATTTGGCCTCTTAGGTTTTTCTAGTCACCTGATAGGATTTCCCAGGACAGAGGTGTCAAGCCCGCTTTGGTCTGACTTCCCATCTCCTTCCTGTGGATCACCCTGAGAAGAAAGAAGTTGCTGTCCCCACCCCCATACTCCAGGTGCTGACATCATGCTTCCGCTCCACCGGGTACAACAATGTGTGCCCATGTGCTCACAGAAGATATGGCCTGAGCAGGAAGCAGAGTTGTTTAAGAACAAGATGCTCTCTTCGGCTTCCTTTTGAAATAACTATCAACCACCCGCTGGAGTTCCCAGGCATGAAGATTTGGGACCCCTCTGGGAGTGCTGCAGTGGTATTTTCAGGGATGGTGTTTAGCTGTGGAGGGAAGACCCGCCCTGAATACAGTGTCTCACCTCTCACACTAAGAGGCCAGGCTGAACAAAAGGGAAAAGCAGGCAGACGTTAATTAAGCACCAGAATTCTCCTCTCTCTGCCATCTGACTTCAGCCAGCACCATACATTCGCACCCACCATGCTGTCCATGCTATAAGATGTATCCCCTGAAACCCAGGAACCAAAGCAAATCCTTGTTTCCTCAAGCCGCTTCTGCAAGGCATTTTTCCACAGCCGCAAGAATACTAACTAATAAAGACACAATGTAGCTAGAGCTTCAAGTTCGCAGTCCTCACTATTCAGCCCAGTGCCAGAGAACAAGGAGCCACTCATGCAAGTGCCTGTCCTCAGTCTCCCTAGGGCTTACATTGATGCCTACAGAAGCCAGTGCCGGTGATCATTCACTGGTGGGTGTTAAAGCTAAACACTTTCTTGAGCAAAGGGTTAACCCACATTAGTCTGTATAGATATTCAGATGACTTAGCTCCTCACCACTTCCATTGTTATAGTGACTTCCTTACCTTTGAGGTCACAGCAAGTATCAAATTTCACTAGTTGTATGGACTATTCACGTGTGTGTGTGTGTGTGTGTGTGTGTGTGTGTGTGTGTGTGTGTGTGTGTACGCAATTCAGTTGCATGTAATACTTGCATGGTTGTATGACGTCACTGCTGTCATCCTTCTAAAACGTTTTTTTCGTTGTATTATGGTAGTAAGAGGCGCCGGTGTGGGAACTGGATTATGTCTGAATCCTGGCTCCAAGTTATACCAGTGTGTGAACCTGAGAACATTCCTCTGGCTTTAGCTGGCAATAATAGCATCAATCCTGGAAAGTGTGTGTGTGTGTGTGTGTGTGTGTGTGTGTGTGTGTGTGTGTGATGAAGCATTTGGAACAATGCTTGACCTATATCACAAGTACAATTTGGTTATCGTTTTTTTTTTCATGTATTCTCATTTGTAACCTGGTTTTTAAGTTATAGTTACATATGTCATTAATTTTTATTTACTTGTACATGCTCAGTTGAAGGGAGTAAAAAAAGAAACAGATTGGGTTACTCCGGACCCAGAGCTGGAGCTGAGAACCCACCATGCAGGTGGTAATTCTGGGGAGCAGCAGCAGAGAAGAGGGGGAGGGACCCAGGGAAGAGAGGAAGTCAATGCAGGGTGGTTAGCAAGCTCAAGTCACAGTGGGCATGGGCGACCCATGGACTTAGACCTCTGGGCAAGGACATAGAATGCATCCAAAGGACCCAACTCAGAGTGGAGAAACAGGGCTTTCTGCCCACCACTCTCTAGAAGATGTCAAGACACGGAAGCATCCATTCCCAGCACTCCCATTCTTCCACAAACCCAGAAGAGTGTTTCACCCAGAGAATAGTAAACAACCATAGTCTATTAGAGGCAGTGGGTGAGGGGTAAGGGCAGGAAGGGAGGTGTAAATCCTGGCAGCATCGCAACCCACTAAAACTTTGTGATATGATCCTACTTATTCCTGATACTTTTTTCAGTCTTCATTGTACCCTTTTGTTCCAGGGTTGGTGCTAGCTCGCTGGCATCTTGCACACGCTGAGATACTCTGAGTAGCAAGTGATGGAAACTTGAGCAATGCTGTTTCCAAGAGAAAGGTTTATCAGGAAGACTCAGGCCTTGTGGGTTATAGGGAAATGCCTCAGAAACAGATGGAATTAAGCACCAAGAATTGTCAGGGGTTGTCTTTCTGGCTGCCAAGCATGCTTGTGTTAGTGAGGTGTCAATATCTCCTACCACAGGGCAGCATTCCTTAGAAGAAAGGGGACCACTCAGACATCCTCCCATATCTTCGTATTCTATAAGCTCTACTCCCAAGAACAGACGTTCCTTATCATTTGCCATTAGAAGCATACAATAACTTATCAAGGACTAATTGATATGTCCTCGATAATTGGTAATGTCCAACATCATATGTCCCCATGGATATTTAACTAGGACAACAACCAGAGTCCACCACTAGTCTATTAGACTGACCAAGTCCTGGATGCAGCACAGAGATCTGACCAGGACACAGAAGGAAGAGCTGTCGTCATGGTGCAGCTTCATTAGAAGACAGGTCGGCAGTTTCTGACAAAATAACTACACTCCAGTCATATAGCCCAGCCATTGCCCTGCTCTGGCTTTCCTCCAAATGTGTTAAAAAGCTTTTACATGTTAATGTGTAAATGCACAAACTCTCACAGCTTTGAGTGTTTGCGGTATGGCTTTGCGCATGATGTGCAAGCACTGGTGTATCTTGTTTGAAATACACATTTTACAGGGCTGGAGAGATAGCTCACCAGTGAAGAGCGCTGACTGCTCGTCCAGAGGACCCAGGTTCCCAGCGCCCACCTGGTGGCTCACAGACATCTGCAACTCCAGTCCGTGGGACCTTACTTCATCAGGCACACAGAAGGTGACCGACATAGACAAAACACCCATAAAAGTAAATCTAAAATTAATTCCTAATACTTTTCTTTTAAACAAATTTTATTCAGTGCATAAAGTTGGTACGTATTTATGGAGTACGGTATGGTACTTTGATATATGCATAAATGCATGACAATCGGATTGAGATTAAATTGTGTATGCGGGTATATGTGTATATGATCTCAAATACTTATTTCCTTACGCTAGGCACATTGCAACCACTCTCTATTAGCTTTGCCAAATCAAAATTTTATGAAAATATTGCCTTGACCATAGCTTCATTATCCACTGAATGCACATGTAAAACTGAATTGATTGTTTTAAAATTGTATACGTCAATGTCAGAACCACACAAAACTGGGGTAACTTATTTCCGAGTTGTGTTAAAGTTTTTAAACTGCCTTTTGTCATTCATGGGCAAAGAGCGATCCTCAAAGCCAAGGTCTGAAGATCCCTCCTGCAGGTAGGTTCAATGTAC
Organism: Rattus rattus; assembly: GCF_011064425.1. Lineage (NCBI taxonomy): Eukaryota > Metazoa > Chordata > Mammalia > Rodentia > Muridae > Rattus > Rattus rattus. The sequence goes on along the minus strand of NC_046154.1, from coordinate 196,378,115 downwards.
AATAGCCTTTGTCAAATATGTGTGTACTTGTGTATACATTCACCATTTCATCCAACCCTCCTATTTTATAGTCCAGTTTTAGTCATTTTTCATTGCATAAGGATTACCCTCTATCTGACCAGCGCTAACGTGTTTTAAAGATTGATTGTTTAACTCTTGGTATCATACTCATCTCAGAGGAAGAGCCACAACCCCAGCTCCATTCTCAGTTTGACTATTTTCACACACTGATCGCTTCTAAACATAGGTCTCCAGGAAAGGTCTCCTCTAGAACCTGCAGCCTCGCACTTCTCTTCTGCGCAGCCATAAAGACCAAAAAAAAAAAAATGTCATCTTTAGGGTAATGGATGAAGTAAAGATTATTCATGTTCAGTGAAACAGGCCATAATGAGATAGACAAATATCATGTTTTCTCCTGTATATGAAACCTGGCATATCTGTCTGTCTGTCTGACTGACTGACTGATTATTGTATGTATATGACACAAGAGTAGAGGGGGATTCTTTGGAAAGTGAAAGGAAACTATCAGGAGGATGTATGGGGTCCAGAAGGATATTTAAAACATGCTTTTGTTTAGGAGAATTACTAATCAATTTTAGATAGAATAAGCACACATAATAAAAGAGTATTTAATCTAAGATCTTAAATTTTTCTCAGAGAATTTAAATCATAAATTTTAGCCATGATCTAAGAAATAGATATTTTCTTCTTCCTCCTCTACATTTCTGTGCACAATTACCACAATCACTTTATTAAGAAAAAGAAATTCTGATTTTCTTCCCCTGAAATATATGTTGGCCATTTCTCAACTTGAAATGGATAACTAACTGTACCACAAATCATGTTTTCTTTGTTATGATTTAAATTATACTAGTGTATAATTATTTCACTAACATGATAGGTTTGATAGTAACATTTTCATTCAAACATATCATGTACTTTGACCATATTTACCACCATTGCTCTCTCCTGCCCCCCATGCATCCCTACTAGTCTCCTTTCTCTTCCCAAATAATCTTCCTTGACTCTCATGTCATAAGCATGCAATAGATTAGAAAAATAGACAAATTACAGATAGATATATAGGATAGATAGATATAATAAATGGATAGATAGAATTAGATAATAGAGAGATTGACAAAAAGAAAGAAACAAAGAAAGATGATAAATAGATAGATAGATAGATAGATAGATAGATAGATAGATAGATTATAGTAGATAGATATAATAAATGGATAGATAGATTAGATGATAGATTGACAAAAAAAGAAAGAAAGATGATAAATAGATAGATAGATAGATAGATAGATAGATAGATAGATAGATAGATAGACAGACAGACAGATAGATGTTGGATAGATAATAGAGAAGAAGAGATAATAGATATGAAAGAGGATACATATGATAGACAAATAAATACATACATACATAGGCAGATATGATAGATGTAATATATAGATAGATAAAGAGATATATGATAGTTGATAGATGTATAAATATGACAAATAGATAATAGATGAGGGATAGATAGATGATTGACAAATATAGAAAGATAGATATTCTAGGTCCCACATATAGGAGGAGAGGTGACATTTGTCTATCTCATTATGGCTTGTTTTATTTAACATGACAACCTCTACTTCATTCATTACCCTATAAATGACATAATTTTGTCCTTCTTTGTAATTGCATAAAATTCCATTGAGTCCATACTCCATATTTTCTTTAACCATTCATCTGTTGACAGATACCTGAGTTGACTCAGAATCAGTGTACATAGTACACTGCCTCTGGTTCCTTTGGGTATATTCCCAGGAATGGTGTAAGGCAGACTATCCCATGGCTGCTTCTACCTCCTCTCAGTGCTCTCTAATTCCCAGTTGAAGTTTCAGCACCATCAAATGGAGCTGAACCTTCTACCATAGCGTTTCTTAACCTTCCCAATGCCAGAACCCTTTAATACAGCTCCTCGTGCTGTGGTGACCTCAACTATAGGATTATTTTAGTTGCTGTCTCAATTGCAATTTTGCTTCTCTTATGAATTGTAATGTGCATATCTGATATTCAGGAGATCTGGTATGTGACCCCTGTGAAAGAGTCGTTTGACTCCCAGAGGGGTCATGACCCACAGGTTAAGAACCACTGTCCTATTACCTCCTACCATCTACTCTTTAGAGCTCAGTTGAGATGGTACCTGTTTCAGGAAGCATTTACTGGCTCCCTTCGGTCCAGTGCTGTTCTTGTGCATTTTGTATCTGTAGCGTATTTTCTATATCTCCATCCAAGTCCTCCTCATAGTTCCTGGTTATTCTGTTATGTTTGTTTGAGTCACCACTCTAGAAAGATATTTGGGTACCAGCAATTTTCTTTTATTCTCCTTTTTATCTCTAAATCTATCACAGTGCTTAATGTCTAACAGATGCAAAATATACTGTGTTATAAATGATTTGTGCATGGAAAATGAGGCTTTTAAGAGACAGGAAAGAGAAAACACAGAGTGGGTTACACACTGACACAAAGCCAAGAGAGGGGCTTCATTTGAAACTATTGATATGACTTCTGACCACATCCTATCTGTGGACCTGGTTGTTTCTGTCCACTGTTAAGCTCTAAGCACTCAGCCTAGAATCTGGCTTCACTACACATTCCTCTGTCCCTTTTAGTGATTATGTGTTCTCACATGCTTATTGGCTGGACTAGCCACTTCTAAGACATCTTAGCTCTGCATAGTTCCCCATCTGGACTTCTCCCCACCTATGGGAAGCTGTTATGATATGATAGTAAAGGATATCTCAAATCGCACATAAACAGTTACCCATTCATTTCAGCATATGACATGACACAGACGACCAAATTAGCAATCTGGTCCAAGCGAAGGAGAACAACACGTGTCTACATAAAGTACCTTCCATTCCTACTCCAGAAACTTATTTCCCAAAGATCTCGATTTTCTAAAAGCTATGCTAGAATGTTAGATTTAGAAAAGTTAACTCAATATTAATGTGTTTATAGCAAATGCATCTTAAACATGATCTTTATGTGATTATTCAAGTTTAATTTGGAGTGTGGCCTTAGGGTATCATATACATCTAATGAGGGCCGAGGGCTTATATAGCAAATAGTTTTTTTTCCTGCTATAGTAGCCTCCCTTCTTGGCTTTTGGTTACCCACAATCAACTATAGTCAAATACTTAACAGGAACTAAATAGAAACTTCAAAGTTGTACATTATGTGCCATCTTAAGCAGCACGATACGATCTCACACCATTCAATCTCACCTTGAGCAGTGTGAGTCATCTTCCGTCTAGCACATGGGCACCACGAGTGCTGCTTATTATTAATCAGTAGCCGTCTGAGGCATCAGCTTTTCTGTGTGCTACTACAGTACCTGCCTTCAACGGGCTCTTACTTAACACTGCTCTCAAAGCCCAAACTTGGTGCTGCTAGTAATTTACATGGACCAATGGAAACTCCATAAAGTGCCACCCTTAGTAAAAGATAAAGGCACAAAAAGGCATTTTTAACACAGACTACCTTCGCATACCCAAAATAAATCTTCCTTCTGTTGAGACTGATTTTTCTGAGATATTTTGTCATAGCAACAGACAGCCGAATAGTATGTGCATATGGCTGGTCTGTCTGCCAGCCATGTTTTTATACGATGGTGAGGACAACATGTCTTCTCTAACAAGAAGATACAACAGAAGATACTGGAGAATTAGTTCATGAGCATTTCTGTATATCTATTATGTCAACAAATTTATCCTGTGATGGTCATGTGAAATATGTACTATTTTCATTAGTATTTTGTAGATAAGTCATTAGAGTTTACACAGAGAAAATACTGGAAGAAGGAGGAGGAGCAAGGGGAGGAACCAGAGGAGCAGGAGCAAGAGAGAAGAAAAAGAGAGGAAGAAAGAGAGAGAGAGAGAGAGAGAGAGAGAGAGAGAGAGAGAGAGAGAGAGAGAACGAATAGTCTCTGTATTTTGATTGCTTTACAGAGAAAGGTTGCTTATCCCTGGAATGGATCTTAGCAGAGGAAAATGGTTGGTTGGTTGGTTGGTTGGTTGGTTGGTTGGTTGGTTGGTTGGTTGGTTGGTTGGTTGGTTGGTTGGTTGGTTCATTGGCTTATTTGTTTGTTTGTTGGTTGGTTGGTCAGTCGGTCAGTCGGTCGGTCGGTTGGTCTGATCTGGTCTAAAGAAATACTCTTAGAGGAAGCACTGAGAGGGCCAGATGTACCCACTAAAAATGCTGACAGGCATTAACGTCAGAAAGGTGAAAGCTTGGCAGGACATCCTGGACAGCTAATTACAAAATTGATATTACCTTACTTTAGAATATTAGTTAGCCTGTGAAGGGCCACATCAGGCTACTCTTTAGCAACCACACCAGGGGCAGCAGAGGTTATGACTACAGAGGACCTCTGCGCTGGGCAGCTACTCGTTTAGACTTAAAGCAAATTTTTCCAGGGGGAATTTTGCGGCAGCTTTAAGAAAAGCCTTTTTTTATGCTTGATTTCTTTCTGAAAAAAAATTCTGAGTAGATTTTTAGAGTTAAATATAAGACCTAAAAGAGTGAAAATAACAACATAACTCCTTTCTTCCTGGCTTTGTGATAATTGAAAAGAAAGACAAAGATGAAAGAAAATACGTAAGTATCCTATACATATAAAGTTGATATTAGTATTAGAGCCAGAGGATTGGGGGCCTTTCTAAGAAATTGTGTCTCCTAGCAACATCAGAAGCCACACTTATAGAACAAAGTCTCACCCACATGACCGCCCAAATATGAGCTGAGCAATGACACCAATAAACATTCAGGGGAAGCCCATGAAGCTCAACTCCCCACAGAGAACTACAGGCAACTGAGTAAAGCTGAGAGCAGGTGAGGTGGGCTTCCGGGTGGGAAAAGCACCCGGATTGGTTGTCCCATGTCAAACGCATTCCAAGACATGAAAAAAAAAAAAAAAGAAGTACTGTATAAACATGTCCAGGTTGCCTTCCAAACAGTCGTCAGCCCATAAGATATCATAAGCTGCCCTGGAGATGTTCCGTGGACCAACAGAAATAGAAGAGTCACCATAAGATCTGAGGAGTGAGTTCGTGGAGTACTTGCCAGCTCCAAGAAGCCACCTCCAGGGAGTCGGCAGGCAGGACTGGAATGCCACCTCCCCACCTGAGTTCCATTTAACGTGGTTTCTACCTTTTCTTTTTCCTTTTGATTTGGCTTTATTTTATTTATAGTTTCATGAGTGAATTCTATATTGGGAGTTAGTATAAGGTGACTATCAAGATCCCAGACCTTAGAACCAGAAGCATACTGGTTCAGAATTTTCCTGACCTACCACTTAGATCATAAGAAATGTAACTTCTGGGGCTGGAGAGATGGCTCAGCGGTTAAGAGCACTAACTGCTCTTCCAGAGGTCCTGAGTTCAATCCCCAGTAACCACATGGTGGCTTCCAACCATCTGTAATGGGATCCCATGCCCTCTTCTGGTCTGTATGAAGACAGCAACAGTATACTTGTATATAATTACTAAATAATTCTTTTAAAAAATTTGACTTCTTTTCTTGGGCCCTTACTTTCCTCAGTTTAAATTAGAGGAGATACTAGCTGTCTGCATTAAACTATTATGAAAAATAAAGCTACTGGTGATTTCCTAAAACAATTAGAAGTCTATCAGTCTAATAATCACCTAAGGTTTTACTGATGATGGTAATGTTGACAGTGACTGTGGTCAATCTCATTGTCAGATTATCTACCAGAACTTGGTGGTTTGCACTGTGTGTCCTATGTTTAAAATACTTGCTTGTAATATAAAGTGTTATCAGATACAAGGCTCAATTTCAGCAGCAGAGAACTGAATATAACCGTAAGTGAAGTTTTGCCTGGCAAATATAGTCCAGAAAAGAAAGGGATATTCCATAAAATTTAGGCTAGCTATTGAGGGAAGAAAAGATATGAATAGAGTTAGAAATGAAAAAAGATAGTAATGGTGGTGGGTTGTCAACTTCATGGGTGCTGAACAACTGTTGGGTGAGTTCTAAAGGGATCAAGCTGCAACATTGCAGAGTAGATTCATGAACCCAAAATCATTCCAGGACGAGAACAGGCCTTGCTATAAAGCAAGTTTAGGCTTTGGGGATTAGGGTTAGGGTTTAGGGTTTAGGGGTTGGGGTTGGGGTTAGGGTTAGAGTTTAGGGTTGAAGCTGGGGTTGGGGGTTAGGGTTAGGGTTGGAAAGAAGATGATGGAATAGGGAGACACATGTATTTGAAACATTATTAGTATATATATTGATAATGTAGGAAGAGAGCAAGCCAGTGAGTGAAATATTCCTACAAAAGGACACCTTCAGCATCAACAGGGAACCATGGGGGACCAGTGGGTGATACGGTGTGACACCATATTCTTCAAAACAGGAAGAAATTGAAGTCTCTTAGGATTCAGCTATGGGAATGACATGTACCCTGATTAAACCTTGAAGAACATTTAAACTCCTCCATCTCCATACTCAGACATTCAGGGAAAGAAGACGGTCATATCCGAGAGAGAAACAAGGGATCCAGCATAACAGGAAAGGGTCAGGACAGTCTAAGAAAGAAGATGGAGTTGAGGAGAAATGTTTGCGACTGACAATGAATTTAAAGGTCATATGGAAGGATTTAGAAGTTAGAAACAAATGTAAGATGCAGCCAAGAAAGAGGAAATTTAGAGTCAATAAAGAAACAAAAACCTAGGACTAAGTGGTTCCTTGAACTTTGTGGGGTATCTGTGCTAAAACCGGAATGAAGAGCATCATGGGATTGCCCCAAGTAGCCCCAAGGCAAGCAATGGTTGGCAAATTGAGTGTGGAAGATCCTGCCCAGAGCACATAGTTAGGATCTCCCCCTTCCTCTCTCCCACTAATGTCTTTTGGGAGACTGAAGGGACAGTAATCACACCTCCCAGATTGCTGGAAGCCCTGGGCTACTTCTGATCCACCCAGGGAAGAAGATGTCTACATCTCAATGGATGTGAAGAGAGAGCCATTGGTTCCTATATCAAACCATGAAGGAGGAGGAAATGAATGTGACTCCCCTCTCACAGGCCAGCAGGGAGCCCCCGAGAAAACCGTTGGAGTTTTAGGGGTCTCGCTGAGTGTGTTCACCTCACTGAGGAGGAGCAAGAACTTTAGAGAAGCAAGTGGATCCACTGTGAGTAGGAACCTTTGTATAACATATCGTAGAAAGCGGAACCATTAAAAGGCATGTGGATTTAGTATTTGGAAAACTGCTTATGAATAATGGGTAAAACTTGACATAAAATAGCATCACTGTCTGCATAAAACTCCTGCTGACATGTTATTATTTCAAGTTGCCTCAGTCACGGCCCTAATAAATCCATGTGGCAGAATAGCATAAATTGATTTTTCCTCAGATTGGGTACTTCTGTCGCAACTGTGGGCTCTGAATACTATTTCTTATTACGTGACAAGAAATCACTAGCTTTAGAATTTATCGTTGAAATACTCTCAGGGATCTTTTGAAAAAATAACTTAAAATTTTTAAATGCATGTGAGGCATATTCCCAAATCCCTCAGTGATTCTTTAAGAACACAGCTATCCCAAGATTCAAATTTCTTAAAATAATTGTATAAGTGTGCATGTGCCTATGTATGTTGGTATGCATGTGAGATTGCAGGTACACATGTATGGGGGCACATGTGTATATGTGTGCATTTGTGTGCAGGTGCATGTATTTGCGGGAGCATATATGTGCAGAAGCATGTGTGTGGGGGCACATGTGTATGCAGGTGCATATGTATGCAGATACATGTGTGTATGGGTGCATGAGTGTGCAGGTACATGTGTGTGCAGGGGCATGTGTGTGCAGGGGCATGTGTATACACAGAGGCCAAAGTTTGATATTGGTTGCCTTCCTCAATCTCTCTCCACTTTATTTTCCCTTGATGCAGTCTCTCGCTGTTCCTGAAGCTCGCACTGTGGCTAGACTGGCCAACAAGTTCAACAGACGCCCTCTTCTCCACCTTTCTACCTGTCACAAGCAGATACCACCATGCTCGGCCCTTTCTCGTTCTAATTTATTTACACTGATACTGCAAACCAAGCTCAGGTCTTTCTGCTCAGAGGACAAGCACTCGGCTGGCTGAGCCATTTCACCTGGCCCAGTTCTCTCAGGACCTTTAGAAATTACACTTTCCAAGTGACGAAACAGCTGGAGAAAACCCATATCATCTTAAAACATAATTTATTAAATTGGTGTTTGTGATATTTAATAGACTAATGGATTTTTTAAAAACTAGATAACTATTCTGCAGGCTGTAACTGTAGAGACTTTTGGAATTCCACCTTGGCACTTGAAGACCCCGAATTATCTCCAATGTAACACAGAACAATATTTGAAAGAATTTCTAGAAACCGTAAGTTGTTTTCCTATCTTGGGCTCTTTTAGGATTTTTATGATTTAAATATATGTTTATATAATGTATCTTTTTGCAACCCATTTTTAAGGTGAGATAAGCACCTGGACCATCTAACTTCTGCCCCAGGACGCTAACAGCCGTTATTTGGAAACCAAGTTCCTGGTTCTCCCCTTTCCAAGAACCAGCCCCCACGCGACAGCGAGGTGCCATTTACTATTTTTCCACTGACAGCTGAGGCTGTGGTTCACACTCTGCACTTTTTTCCTTGGGAGGACATAGAACAAAAATGTCACTGACAGAGTCGAGTGAGTAAGACACCAGACCTACGGTGCTGCCTTCGGAGTTTTGCCTTCTTGGTAGGAAAGTGCCTCGGGCCATTCCCAGGATGACACACCAACAGAAACAGAAGTGAACCCTGTCAGCTTCTACATTTGTCTAGGAAATAAGACTTAGTTCTTCATTTGTGGTTAAAAGCAAGTTGCTGTGGTGACACACACACACACACCCTTTCTTCATTAGAAGAGCGGAGCAGGAAACAGCAGCCTGGGCTGTGTCGTTAATAGACGCTTTGCACTCATTTTGTTGACAGAAATGCAAAAACCTAACTTAAAATCAAATCCATAAGCTTGTGACATTTTCTCCTCCTAGTATCTTCAAAAACAGTATAGCTTATCTTAAACTGTTTCTTTAAGCACTTTTATTTCTGGAGAAAGAAAAAGAATCAAGGCAGAGGCAAAAGCACTTGCTGACCAAGCATGAAGACCTGAGTTTGAACCTCCATAGTCTGCAGCACTCCTGCAGTGGGAGGTGAAGAGCTGGGAAGTGAAACAGGAAAATTCCCAGGAGCCCACGGGCCAGAGACCCCACCTCAAACAAGGTGAAAGAAAGGACCAGCATCTAAGGTTTTTCTCTGACCTCCACACACATGAAATGACATATGCAGTGCACACACACACACACACACACACACACACACACACATCATACACACACATACATACACACACACACATACACACATCATACACATATCACATAAACACACATACATACACACATATACACACCATACACACACATATACACATCATACACACACACATCACATAAACACACATACACACACACATACACACATATACACACCATACACACACACACACACCATACACACACATAGACACATCATACACATACACTATACACACACATACACACATCATACACACATCACATAAACACACATACATACACACATATACACATCATATAAACACACACATCATACATACACACATCACACATACGCATACACAATCATGCACACATGCAAACACACACACATACACACTAATTTTTAAAAGAAAAATCCAATAACTGATTTGGGTTTGTTTTAAGGTTTGCACACTGATTTTTGTTTTGTTTTCCCACTAATTTGGGAACGGAGAATGTGAAAACTAACCTATTTGTCTTTAGATTCAAGCTTAGTTCCTAGACCTCGGGAGCAAAGCCCTGGGAAAGTAATTTGGGACAGTGTTGAAGTCAGGAGTCCACAACAAGTACATGGTTGCTAAACTGGAGTGAGAACCGCAGTCTGGAAGCTGATGCGATGAGAACACATAGGTCGCTCTAAGGTTTCTCGAACAGAGCCCTCCTCCATGGCCCCTCATCGTCCTTGTGCAACTCCCTGACATCTCCCGCATGCACCGTTACAAATGGTTTGGATTACCTTCTCCACACTGAGACTTGTGGAAGAATGGATACATACACCTTTAGTCTGGGGGTGTATTTACAGCCCTCTGCAGTTGAGGGGTTTGTTCTGTACAGTTTGCTAGATAAAAGTATCCCTTCAGACCAGCCCTCAGCTTACAGTGACCAGAGCGATCTCTGTAACAAACCACTGCTCACCACTCCCCTGATTATCATAGTTTGATCTGGCTGATAACGCCTGAAACCACTTATGCATCTTACCACCAAGAACCGGGAAACTACCAGGCAACCTGGGCCTCCAGATCCACAAAACAGATCAGGATTTCTTGCCCCAACTCCAACCTAAATGTGATCTTGTCTGTCTATCTGATTATCAGTTGATGGGAAATCCCTGGCCTGGGGTAGGAGGTGGCGTTCATTGTGAAGATAAAACATGTTACGGAGTGGACGAGCTGTCTCCTTCAATGACTAAAGGAGTAAAGAAGCATTAAAGATGTAACTTAGCTTCCCAGTTATTTGAAACTTCTATCCAACCAGATCAAATACAGAAAGAATAATTATAGCACCTTCAATGTCGTGGTTTAAATACCTATTCATTTTTATGTGCACTGCTGTACCAAGTGCTGGCCATTGAACTCACTCTTGGGTGGCAAGTATTTTACCAACCACCACCTTCCTCCCTGTTTGGAATTGTCCTTTAAACCACACTTTTTTCTCTACTTTGTTCTTTAAATTTTACTTTTCTTGGATATTTTATGCATGTACATCTCAAATGGTATCCCCTCCCCCTCCCACACTCCCTTCCCCTTCCCCCTGCTTCTATGAGGATGCTTCCACTCACACCCACCACTCACACTTCAATGCCCTGGCACTCCCCTACATTGGGGAAATGAGCCTTCACAGGACCAAGCTTTTCCTCCCATTGATGCCAGACAATGCCATCCTCTGCTACATATGTGGCTGGAGCCATGAGTCCCTCCATGTGTACTCTTTGGATGGTGTTTTAGTCCCTGGGAGTTCTACTTTTTTCTAATAGCACACTTAGGACTATTAGCAAAAGGGAAACCTAGAGGCCTGAGGCCTCCTTTGTGAAGCGACAGATAAAGAGACTCCAGGTCTCTGTGGCCAATGAGGAACCTAAGGAAGGAGTCAAGACTAAGAAGAATGGTCACATTAACTCAAAGGTGGTAGACAGGACGGTTCTGGGGTGCAGTTTAAGATTAAGAGGCATGCACCAACAGTAAACTCTTAAAAACAATTGGGAAGGGCGGGGTCTGTCAGTGAAGCAGGTGACAATCAACGAGACAGACAGCCCCGCACAGCTGGAAATGGAGGACCAAGGTACAACTGATGTGTTTGAGCAGCAGAATGGGGGTGTCTGCCACAAAGGACCTGCTACTTTACCCAAGAATTCTGTGGCAGACCAGAGCTCATTCTCAGTTAGAGAGCCACAATCCTGACTAGAACACCACATCCTGACCCTGCCACAGAGCAGTTTTCTCTAGTCTTCCATCCCCACCTTCCGTCCCATTATTGGACATAGAATAGCTGAGGCATGAGAACCAGCATACAGTGCTTGCTTGCTTTTTTTTTTTTTTTTTGGACTAAATGATAGCCAATGGTCTGCTTTGTTACGCATCAGGCAGACACGGTCTGGGGAAAGTACTGTTCTGTGAAAACATCCCCTTTCTCCATTAGTGGCATGTTCGTTCAACTCTTTAATTTTTGTTTTATTTATTTGTTTTTTGTTTTTTTTAACTAGGAGTCTCTCCATAGCCCCGGCTATCCTGGTGCTCACTGTGTAGACCAGGCTTGCCTGGCACTCAGAGGTCCTCCCACTCATTCAGTTTGTATCTTTATATCCCAGGTAGTTGTCTCTCTCATCCTATTAATAAAAGAACCCAACAACATGAAACTCCTTGAGTACCTTCTTTGGATGGAGAATTTTAATGCTTTTCCTGTGTCGTCGTAAAAACAAGGACAGTTGGATACCTGTTTCATACATAGCTGCTACATGCAGGGCAACCTGTCTTCAAGAAGAGGTAAATCACTCTTCTTAAAAAATAATCCCAGGTAGATCTCCCTTCGTGACGAGCATCTTGTTGTTTACACAAACTTGTTTAAAATTATTTTTACATATACATAACAACCTACAGAATAAAATTCAAAGTCCCCCATCTTGCCTCCCTCTACCCTCCTTGACCTAGTTCCTGTTTCTCTCAGCCGTCCTCACCCGTCTCACTGAAGATTATGCTCCAGTCACACTCCTATCCTTCTCTGAAACTTCTTGATGGCTTCCCACTTCCAGGCCCTCTAAACCCACCATTTGCTCTTCTGCATGGCGATTTCCCCGAAGTTCATAAGGCTCCCAAGTCTCAGCTCCAATCCCACTGCCATAGCACCTTGGGAAATTTCCCTTATCCTCAACCAGCCAACCCTTGCACAGCCACCAACCATCACTCGGTGCCCTGTGACATTGTCTGAAGTAACCGGTTTGGAGCCTGTTGTTAGCATCGTTTATTCTATGCCTTCCCAGAAGGCTTTTGACATGTGAGGGTAAAGTCCATTTTACTCCCAAAACACCTATTCTCCAACTTTGGAAAAGTACCTAATACACAATGAACACTCAATAAGTACACGTTGAGTAAAAGTTTTGCTGAAAGTAAACTAAGAAAGATAGTCAATATCAAAGACCTTTAGCTAATTAATCAGTTGAGTACTGCTTCCAAAAAAGAAAAATAAAGCCTAGACAGAGTCAGACAAGAGAAATGGATCAGCACTTGCTGCTCTTATGAAGGACTTGGGTTCGATTCCTAGCATCGCACAATGGCTTACAACCTTCTGTAATTTCAATTCCAGGGGATCTAATGCCCTTTTTAGACTTCTTTGGATCCAGGCATACATGTGGTGCATGTTACATATATAAAACCAAAACACTCATACACATAAAATAAATAAACTTTTAAAAAAAAAAAGCTAGCTAGTCAACAGCAGAGTAAACACGTTCCCTGGAGGAAATGAGATGAATGATTTCTAAACTGCTCCTTTCGTTGGCCCAGAGATGACTGTTCACTGGTGACGTGCAACATTTCCAAAGTCATCAGGTGAGTGGATCTGCACAAAGATGTTCTCCACAGCTAACTACTGTCCCCATCATACCAGCCGCTCAAAGGTCTACAGGGAGGCCAGCGCCCCTCTGAATTCTCAGCACTTGTCTCTCCCTCCAGGCCTTTCGTCTTCTAGCGGTGCCTGGACTTGCAGGTCAGCGAAAGAGCAGGCTGCACAGGCTGGATAAACCACATTGGTATATTCACATTGGAGCAAGCAGGAGAAAACATCGGTGCATCAGCATGGCAGGAATTCCTGTACTTTTCATTCTTACAAATGGTATTCGAGGAGATTTTTGAGGAAGGCAAACCACAGCTAAACTTTCTTACTGATTCATTTTCAGAAAACTGCTCTCCAACCAAAATTGGGAGCATCAGATTCCCAGGAATCTGGACTCCTGACTGGGGAGTGATAACACAGTCATGGTCTTGATAAACTATAGCCCAAGACCTCGTGCTCCTGGGAGGCCTTTCTAAGATCCTAGATTGACTAATGGTGGAGCCACCTTGACAAAGAGCTTCCCTTGTGTGCACAAGGTAATAGCACCAAGCACCACACAACTAGTTAAGAGGGATTGCTGCTCTCACAGAGGACCCGAATTCTGCTCCCTACGTCTACTTCAAATGACCCACAATTGCCTGCAACTCCACGTCCAGGAGAGCCAATGCCCTCTTCTGACCTCTGCAGGTGCACACGTGTATATGCACATGCACACACCCACAAATAAAAACTAGAGTAAATCCTTTTTTCTACGAAAAAATTATAAATGGAGGAAGGGAGAGAGGAAGGAAGGAAGGAAAAGGAAGGAAGGAGAGGGAGGAGGAGGGAGAGGGAGGGAGGGAGGGAGGGAGGAGGGAGGAGGAGGAAAACTTTTCTTTCAATACACCTCAAATAACTGATACATTTACCCTAAGGAAAAAATATGGCATAATAGGAGACTCCAAGAAGTATAAAGTCCTCTAGATTATAGGTGCGTGTGCTTTATAATAATTTAACCATTACTGAAAACCCCTAATCCTGTCTAGCCTCAGTTTCTACATCTACATAAACCGCAGCAACGTGACAACAAGAATCCATTTGCTGTCCAGCCCTATCACCGTAAGGACCTTCCATGTCTGTGAGAAACATTACAAAGCTTGTCTGCCCACATTTCTCAAAGAAGTCACTAACTCATACCTTGCTCTGTTCCTCTTCACCCTACACTACCACCACCTCTACCACCACCACCTCTACAATGACCACCATCACCACTACCACCTCTACCACGACCATCACCAACAACAACATCACCACCACCACCTCCTCAATCACCACCACCACCACCACCACCACAATCACCTACCATTACCACCACCACCTCTACCACAACCATCACCAACAACAACAACATCACCACCACCACCTCCTCAATCACCACTACCATCATAATCAGCACCACCACCACAACCACCATCACCACCATCACCTCCATCACTTCCACCACCACCTCCACCACGTGTCTTGTCAAGTTCTCTGTCACTGAGCCACACTCACAAGGTACTTGCCCTTCTGACCATCTGTGATCATCTGATAAATTTCATATTTACTTTTTAAGTTGTTTCTGTCGTCACCCTCCCAACTGAAAAGGCATTTTCACGGGTCTAACTTTCAAACAGAGCCCAACCCATCGTATGTAAGGCAAAACAAGTACATCCCTGTTGGCTAAATGACTTTAAAAAGAAAAATAGGTTCAAATTTGAGAGGAAAAAGAAACTTGGAAGGCTCTAGTAGAACAAATTGGAAAAATTGAAAAAGAATACCATTAATGTTAGGCTTACTGTGAGGGCCTGAACATAGACAAAGTTGATAGACAAGAGAGGCGAGTAGCCACTAAGAGATGGGCTTTGCAAGCCCACTCAGCCTCTATGCCGAGCTTTTAGCTGGGGTAATGACAGCGGGTGCCCGTGATCCCATACTGTCTCACGAGGGTATTTTGAGGATTATCAAAACGGTTCACCCAAAGCGTTCTGTGAGCCAACTTGTTTTATGATGATAAACATCTGGATCATTATCTGGTCTGATGAGAGCAAGCACACTAGACCGTGCGTCTAATCAGAGAGCCACAGACAACACGTGGCTGAAGATCAAATAACGGATTGGAATTTAGAAAGCACAGCTGTGGGGAAAATGGAAAAGCCGGAAGCTATTAATAGATAAAGCGCTGCCGAGAAATAGAATTTGCTGGAAATAACTTCTAAGCCCCGTTTTTCTAAGTTTGGACCGAAACTCTAAATGATAAGGCAAAAGAGCTATTCTTCATCTCACAAAGTTTCTTCTGCTTCCTCGGAAGTCACTTCGTAGAGACGGACACACAAGCAGCGGAAGCAGGCAGCTTCTGGGGCCGTCTACACGAGCCAGCGTCTACTGGGGGCAAAGCAGAGCAGCGTCCTTCAAACCACGCCTCCTCCACATGCTGGGTCCACAGCAACCCTCATGTTTCCCAAAATAGCCCTTGATATGAAAACTATTCCTTTACCTCTCCCCCACCTCCCCCCATGAAGTGAGTGTGGCTCTTTTCGTTCTGAAAACCTTATCAAAACCATCTCCCCGTGTAACGAATAGTCAGCCATTTAATCAGCATTTCATCTGCTTTGTTCGCAACTGTCTTTAAACACCGACAACACTCGTCAATGCTTCTGCCTACTCTCAGGGGCCTTTTGGTTTAGCTAGAGGATAAGATGAAGGGCCCAAAGGTTCTGTGACGGGTGGCATTTGTAAATACTCAGCACAAGTAGAAGAAGAAACGAGGGAATGGCACCTGGGCTTGGAACGGGACAGAGAGCATTCAGTGGGACCAGAGAAAGGAAGATGATGAACAAGATAAGGAGACAAGACCCATGGCGAGATAGGTAAGCGCATACTTCCACTTGGCAGAGGTAATAGATACAAGAGCATAGAACTCAAGGACTCGGTCAGTCCTGGAAACATCGGTACGCTGGTAACACTTCGAGCCTCAGAACCGAGCCGCCATACGGTCAGGTTTCATTGAAAAGATATCTCTTCCCCCGGGGCCCATTTATAAACACATGAGATTTACCCGGATCAGGCCTTCTCGGATCATTGGGCCGTTCATACATCCTGCACACTCAGCATTCTGGGAGACCCTAAAGGAGAGCTTCGGGTGAAATTGATAGATTAAAAAAAAATGATGTCCCAACAGTCTCCATCCACTGTACCTCCTAAGAAATTATCACCACAATTTTTGAAAGATTTACGTGTGGGAGTATTTTGCCTGCATAGATGTCTGGTAGCACAAGCATGAAGTACCCACAGAGGTCAGAAGAGGACATCAGATCCCCTTGGAAATTGAGCCAAAGATGCTTCACATGTGCTAAGGAGCTGTCCTGTGGGTGCTAGGACTGAGACCAGGTCCTCTGGAAGAGCAGCCAGTGCTCTAACCACTGAGCCAATGCTCCAGCCAGCCCTTCACGAGAATTGTTTAAACTATCACAATTCAAAATCGCCAGAGAGATCGGAGTTCTGCGAAAAGCACGCTTTCTTACCACTTTAGAAAAAGGACCCAAAGGTACGAAAAAGTTGGTGGCCCTTGGTGCTTTCCACGTCTAACTTAACACGCTCTCCCAGGCCAAGGCACCGAACACCTAGTCTAGAAAAACTCGAACCTAAATGACATGAGTAGGTGGAAAACAGAAAGTCACCAGCGATTCATGTTGAATCTACTGGTTCGAAACAGATCTATTTAAAATAAATGCAACCACAGTTTGGGAAGCCAGTTCACCCCCTCCTTTCAGGAGTTTCTAACCCGTCCATAGAAGGCGAGGACAGGAGCACACCTGGTTAGAGCAACTCTAGTAAATGTCCTTTCTCCTTTGTTTCTCCTTTGTCATGAAAATGTCATCCACCCACTAACTCACCAATGGCTTCAGAAAGAAAGCTCAGCAACCATGTGGCAAACAATGAAACCCCTTCTGCCCAGGAATGTAAATTCTACTACAGGAAAACTCATACCACTGGGAAAAAAAGAATACATATGTATACAATATTTGAGAAGAAAAAGTGCGTAACAGAAACATAGATTGATTTGAAATGTAAAGAATGTAGTTGCCTCTTTTTGAACCATCTTTTCTACATTTTATTTACAATGAATTTATCTGTGTCATCTGCCTTTCCTTATGAAGATTTGAGGTTTTACTAATAAGTTAATGATGTAAACCTTGGGACACGTGAAGATCTTTAATGAAGAGGAAGGGAAGGGATCCACAAATCCCTGGTCAAACAGCCCTGGTCCTTAAATGGTGTGGGAGTTAATGGATCAGAATCTGCTCATGGTAAGGGGAACAGATATCACCCGTCCCAGTCTGCGGGATCGACTGGCTTGGCTTTTAGGGGGTGGGGAGCAGAAGGAACTAGGAGACACTTTGAGTCTTACTTGGGGTGGGTAAGGAAGGGCTCTTTGGCCTGAAGGATCCTCGTCCTCTTCCTCTGCCTCCAGAGATGATATGAACATAACCATGGCTGGTTTCTTCCTTGACCATCCAGAACATCCCAGAGCCTTAGTAAAGCATTCACAGGCGAGGCTAGCAGTGCAGGAGAAGGTGGATGCTTACAGCAGCTCACTGAAAGCCGTTGGCCTTAATGGAGATTAAAAGTACAGGCCTTGATTATCCTGGGCAGGGTTCGTGACACAAATTTTCTGACATATTAAAAATAACTAAAAGGTAGCATCTGTGCCTAGGTTCAAGTCAATTTTTAGAAAAGCCTTTATAAATAAGTGGGTTTTTTTCTGACAATGTTTACAATGCTCTATATAACTTTACTTCATACATTCTACATGCCAAGAGCCACTACTTAAAGCCACATTCTTCTTCCGCTGTTCCGTATTCTTTTCCACTATTAATGCAGTTACGGTGTTAAAGTTTGTAAACTGGGTCATCATAGAAATGTTTCATTTACCCAACGCTAACACCCAAGAGAAGATGAAGTATTTTATACTTAACTACGAAGCATTCCCCTCCGCCAAATAAGAAACAATGATACCGTGAAGAAGAAAAAAAACAACAAATAGACGATATTTTACAACTAAATTTTCTAAGAGACATTTCCTGCAATACTAAATATCGGAGCATCGTGCTTTACAAACTTTCAAAATGATTTTATATCTTTTGAGAAACCTTAAAAGCACATGTCAATATGAACAAGCTAGATTTTACTCTGGATGTCACTAATGGTTTATTTATTGATACTGTTTTAACACCTTTTCCTATAACTGTGGAAGTGCAATGACATCTTAATGATCAAATGATGTTCTGTTTATAGTTAACCGTTATGCACTTTCAAGCTGTTCTCATAGTTCCCTATGAGAAGCGGTAGTTGTAAAATCTATGTAGAGATAATACTATGAATCTTGATCATTTACGTCACCCACAGAAGGTCATTTATTTAATTCCTAGATATGGAAAGTTTTGATGAAGCAGAGTGTGTCTCTTTTGGAACCCTATTCTATGTTAACATCATGCTAGATTGCATGACTACAAGCAGTGTGACTTGTTTTAGAAGTATTCGTTTCACTAGAAAAGACCAGAAGAACACTTAATAACCCACTATGATGAGATAAGTAAATAAATAAATAAATAATTAGATATATGAAGTGCTAGCTGCATATTGGATTCTTTCTACATTTACTATTTTTACATTTTTTTCTTTTAATGAAAGTAAATTTCTTTCTCACATAATGCATGCTTTCTTACATAATACATGTAACTAATATAATACAGTTAACATAAAATAATAATATATATGATTTTTAAGACTAACCTCATTTACGAAACAAATAGAATTTTTTAAAAGGCCCAAAAGAAAGCACAAAAATAAAAGACTCAGAAATCCATAAAATACTAACTGGAATCTGGAAGCCATACCCCCATACAGAGCGCCCGGTGCAGACTTCCGCGCATGGCATCTGTCTCTGAGTCCGTGAGCGTTCCTCGTGTTGATTCAGACGGTTATGTTTTCCTGGTGCCCTCCATCCCCTCTGACTCCTACACTCTGCTTTCTCTTCCTTGCGGTTCTCTGAGCTCTAAGCGGAGGAATTTGATGGAGTCCCATTACAGGACTGAGCATTCCCAGCTCTCGCTCTGCATAATGCCTGGCTGTGGATCTATACTTGTTCCGGTCTGCTGCACGAGGAAACGTCTCTGATGATGTCTGAGCAAGGCACTGCTCGATGGTATAGCAGAATGTCAGTAGGAGTCGCTCTATTGCTACGGGCTTTTGGTTGGTTGGTTAGTTTGGCTTGATGTTTTAGAACAATACTCTTAAGTTCTACCCTAAGTCTCTGGGCTATCTAGTTTGAGGTTTTGGGTCACACAGGCAGTGTAGGGTGTGGGTTCCATCTGGTGGAGTGGTCATACGTCAAATCAGATATCGGTTGATTACTCCCACAAACTTTAAGCCACCATTGCCTCAGAATATCTTACAAGTAGGACAGCATTGTAGATCAAAGGATTTGAGGCTGAGCTGATGTGAACATTTCTTTTGTGGTAGTGTGCAGAATGCCTTCCGTTACCAAAGACACTAGGACATAAAGGTGACGGCTCTGTGTAGGCAACAGCACAGCCTCCCCACGATCAATGAGCTGTGTCGCTGTCTTCTTCAGTCCGGCCTTGCCTCCAGTCTGTGGAGAGCAACCCATAGTCTTGGCAACAGCCTGGGTTATTTACGGGTTCCCACGAGACCCATTTGACCAACAACTCAATTAGATGTGACTTAATCCCGATAGTGGAAGCCCCATTTGGTGACAAGAGATGTCTCCCATTATTTGGCAATTTCATTTCTATTGCCTTCATATATGTACATATTTTATGAATATATATAATGTATAATATAAAATATATAAATATACTATAATTCTAATACAATTATAATTGTTTAAGTACATATAATTATGTTCAATTATATAATAATATTTAATTATGTGTAACTTAATATAAACATATAATTAATAGTAGAATTAATACATAATTAATATAAATTTAATTTATATAATGATAATATTTATGTCTATGAATATATAATTTTATAGATATATAATTTATAAATTTTATATGAATTATATAAATCTTTATAAATTATAATTAATATAAATGTAAGTATATAGAAATGTAAATGAAAATAAATGTAATTTATATTCATTGTACATCATTATATTTAATTATATAATTAATAGCTATAATTATATACTATATATTATATGTTATATAGTATATATTATAATTATGTAAATATTTAATGTTTTATATAGTACATATATAAAATGGATACATTATAACATTATACAATACATATACCCCTCAGATGACCCTAACTTCAGCTGTTTCTCCCTGTATTCCTTCCCTGGTTTCTTCCTTCCATCTTCCTCCCCACTTGATCTTCCCACTCCAGCTCAACCCCATGTATCCTTAACTTTCTTTTTCCCTTTTCCAACAAGATCTAGCTGCCCCTTAGTCCCTCACTGTACACCTAACCTCTGTGGTTGTATATGTCATAGCTAGAATTCACCTAAAGTAAATGTACTCCATATTTGTCTTGAACCTTTTTTGCTAGTTTCATCCATTTACCTGCAAACTTCATAACTTCAGTTATTTGGTTTTCTCTTTGTTAACAGGTTAGCGATACCCTATCTCGGGAACATACCACATTATTTCTATCCATTCTTCTGTTAAATGAATAATCTAGGTTGGTTCCAGTTTCTAGCTATTATAAGTACAGCTGCAGGCAGCAGAGTTGAGCAAGTGTCTGTGGTAGGATGAACCGTCCTTTGGTTATAGGCCTAAGAATGATATAGCTGGGTGGACGGATTCCCATCCTCCTGAGAGGCTGCCATGCTGATTTCCATAGTGGCTGTACATGGTTGCCATCCCCACAGCAATGGATGAGTGCTCCTTCCTATTCTACATCCTGACCAGCAGGAGTTGCACTCGTCTTACTGTTCTTAGCCATTCTGATGGGTGTGATATGAAATCTCAGTGAAGTTTTGATTTGCGTTCCTTAATGGCTAAGGATGTTGAATATTCCCTTACTTGTTTCTCTGCCATTTGAGTTTTCTCTTTTGAGAATTCTGTTTAGATCTGTACTCCACTTTTAAATTGTGTTACTTTTTTTCTTGATAACTAGCTTAAGTTCTTTACATATTTTTGATGTTAATCCTTTTTTCAATATGTAGTTGGCATAATTTCTGTCTGTCTCTCTCTGTGTGTCTGTCCCTCTCTGTCTGTCTCTGTCTCTCCCTTTGTGTGTGTGTGTGTGTGTGTGTGTGTGTGTGTGTGAGAGAGAGAGAGAGAGAGAGAGAGAGAGAGAGAGAGAGAGAGAGATGCTCACACACTTTTTGAGACAAGGTTTCTCTGTGTAGCCCTGTCTGTCCTGAAACTCAATTCTGTAGACCAGGCTGACCACAAACTCAGAGATCTGCCTCCTGAGTGCTGGGATTAAGATGTACAACGGCCCCACCTGGCTTATTTTTTCCTATCTTATAGGCTGGCACCTTCTCAGAATGACAGCACCCTTTGCTGTGCAGATTTTCAGTTTCATGAAGTCCTATTTACTAACTGATTATCTTAGTGCCTGTGCTAATGCAGTTCTGTCAGAAAGTCTTTTCCTGTGCCAGTGAGTTCAAGAATAGTCCCCACTGTCTCTTCTAGATCACCTGATAGAACTTCTATCAAATTGAGTGTCTCTAGTTTTATTGTCAGGCCTTCAAGCCATTTGGAGTTGAGGTTTATGCAGACTGATAAGTATGCGTCCATTTTGATTCTTCTACATGCAGACATCTAGTTTGACCACACCATTCATTAAAGATGATGGGCTTTTTTCCAGTGTGTATTTTTTACTTCTTTATCAAAAATCAAGTATTATATCGGCGTATAAATTTATGCCTGAGATTTCAATTCAATTGTATTGACCATCATGTCTGCTTTTTATATCAATACTATGCAGCTGTTACTACTATAGCTCCCTGGTATAACCTGAAATCAGAAATGGTGAGACCCCCCAACAGTTCTTTTATTCTTCAGAATTGTTTTATCTGTCCTGGGAATTGTGTGTTTCCAAATGAAGCTGAGAATTGTCCCTCCAAGATCTGTGAAGAATCATGTTGAAATTTTTCGATAGACTTCATTGAATCTGTAGATTGCTTTCGGTAGGATGACCATTTTTATTATATTAATCTTTTCAGGTCATGAGCAGAGGAGTTATTTCCATCTTCTGATATGATTTTCAATGAAGTTTTTATCATACAAGTCTTTCACTTGCCTGGTTAGAGTTTCCCAAAGATCATTTCTACTATTTGAGCAATTATGAAGGGCGTTTCCCTGATTTCTTCCTCAGACCACTTGTCCTTTATGTAGGAGGGTGCTGATGTTTGGGGGTTAATTTTTTATCCAGCTACTTTTGCTGGATTATTTATTTATGTAGGAGTTCTCTGGTAGGATTTTTACAGTCCCTTATATATACTATCAGATCACCTTCAAGTAAAGATACATTTCTTTCTTTCTTTCCAATTTGTACCCATTTGATCTCCTTCATTTGTCTAATTGCTCTAGCTAAGACTTCAAGTACCATATTAAATAGGTATGGAGAGAGTGGGCAATCTGGTCTTGTTCATGATTTTAATGAAACTGCTTTGAGTTTCTCTCCAATTATGTTTATGTTAGCGATGGGCCTGCTGTAAACTACCTTCATTATGTTGATGTGTGTCCCTTGTATCCCTGTTGCCTCCAGGACTTTTGTCATGAAGGGCTGTTGAAAGGTTTTTGTCAAAGGCCTTTTCTGCATATGATAAGATGATCATGCGGTTTTTGCCTTTCAGTTTGTTTGTATAGTGAATTACACGTTTTGATTTACATCATGTTAACCCATCTCTAAATCTGTTGAGATGAATCCTACTTGATTGTGGTGGCTAATCTTTTCGCAGGGTTGTTGGATTTGGTTTGCAAGTATTTTATTGAAAAATTTCATCTATGTTCATAAAGGAAATTGGTCTGTAATTCTTGTTCTTTGTTGAGTCTTTGTGTGGTTTGATGACCTCATAAAACAAATTGGATGATGGTCCTTCTGTTCCTATTTTGTGGGATCATTTGAAGAATATTGGTGTTAACTCTTCTTCGAAAGTCTGGTTGAATTCTGTGGTAAAATCATCTGGCTCTGGGCTGTTTTGGCTGAGAGACTTTAATGACTGTTTCTATTTCACTAGGAGTTATAGGTCTACTTAAATTGCTTATCTGATCTTGATTGGACTTTGGTAAATGGTATATACGACAATTATCCATTTCTTTTAGATGTTCCAATTTGGTGGAGTACAGGTTTTTAAAGTATGACCTAATGATTCTTTTGATTTCCTTAGTGCCTGCCATCATGCCCCCCTTCTCATTTCAGATTTTGTTAATTTGGATATTCTCTCTCTGCCTTTTCCTTAGTTTGGATGAGGGTTTATCAATCTTGTTAAGTCTCTCAAAGAACCAACTCATGGATTCTGTATCATTCTCTTTGTTTCTACTTATTGAGTTCAGCCCCAACTTTAATTATTTCTTGCCATCTGCTCCTTTCGGGTGTGTTTACTTTTTGTTCTAGAGCCTTTCGGTGTGCTGTTAAGTAGCTCGTATGAAATCTTCCCAGTTTTTTTTTAACGTAGGTACTTAGTGATATGAAATCTCCTCTTATCACTGTTTCACTGTGTTCCATGAGTTAAATATACTGTATATTTATTTTCAAAGAATTTCAGTAAGTCTTTAATTTCTTCTGGTGTTTTCTTTTGACCCATTTTTCATTCAAGAGAGAGTCATTCAGTTTCTATTAATTTGTAAGTTTTCTGTTGTTTCTGTTCTGTTGGTTGCTAGCCAACTTTAATCACTTGTGGTCAGATAAGGAGTTATTTCCATTTTTTTTTATATCTGTTGAGAATTCTTTTTTCTCAGCATGTGATCAATGTTGGAGAAATTCCATGAGATGCTGAGAATAAGGTATATTTTTTTTTAATTAACTTGAGTATTTCTTATTTACATTTCGAGTGTTATTCCCTTTCCCGGTTTACGGGCCAACATCCCCTAATCCCTCTCCTCCCTTGTATATGGGTGTTCCCCTCCCCATCCTCCCCCCATTGCTGCCCTTCCCCAACAATCACGTTCACTGGGGGTTCAGTCCTAGCAGGACCAAGGGCTTCCCCTTCCACTGGTGCTCTTACTAGGATATTCATTGCTACCTATGAGGTTGGAGCCCAGGGTCAGTCCATGTATAGTCTTTAGGTAGTGCTTAGTCCCTGGAAGCTCTGGTTGCTTGGCATTGTTGTTCATATGGGGTCTCGAGCCCCTTCAAGCTTTCCAGTTCTTTCTCTGATTCCTTCAACAGGGGTCCCTATTCTCAGTTCAGTGGTTTGCTGCTGGCATTCGCCTCTGTATTTGCTGTATTCTGGCTGTGTCTCTCAGGAGAGATCTACATCCGCTCCTGTCGGCCTGCATTTCTTTGCTTCATCCATCTTATCTAATTGGGTGGCTGTATATGTATGGGCCACATGTGGGGCAGGCTCTGTATGGGTGTTCTTTATGCCTCTGTTCTAACATTAGCCTCCCTATTCCCTCCCAAGGGTATTCTTGTTCCTCCTTTAAAGAAGTAGTGAAGCATTCACATTTTGATCATCCTTCTTGAGTTTCATGTGTTCTGTGCATCTAGGGTAATTCAAGCATTTGGGCTAATAGCCACTTATCAATGAGTGCATACCATGTGTGTTTTTCTGTGATTGGGTTACCTCACTCAGGATGATATTTTCCAGTTCCATCCATTTGCCTATGAATTTCATAAAGTCATTGTTTTTGATAGCTGAGTAATATTCCATTGTGTAGATGTACCACATTTTTGAAGGAACATTACCTCCGACTTTACCGATTCACAAACTGTGTGCTGCCTCGATCTCCTTGATTTTTCTATATTGCACTGTCTTCCTGGTGGCCTTCACATCCCTTCCACCCCCCACTTTGAAACTGCTACAAAGAAATGTTGGTTTCTAATTGCCTCAGCCATGGTGGCACTAGTAGTAGATTACGAACATTCAGTGAGTATTCACAGAGTTCACTGGCTTTCGCACTAGTCAGGATCTCACAGCCACAGAGAAGGGCACCAAATCTTGTGGATCCTTGCAATGTGTTACCATTCCCAACCCCATCTGCATCTGTCTTGGAGTTCTGATGCTCTTCCTGCTCCACCCAAGTAGCTTTGCACTTTTTGTTCCCCACAGCGGGCGCAGGCCTGTATCACCTAGAAGCTTCCTGAGATGGTAAACACAGCTTCCTTCAGCTTTGCCTGCTGTGTAAATTCACACCAAAGCTGCAACACCAAGGCTACCAGACCAAGGATGAACAAGGACCAGGGCCCTGAGACCAAGCTAATGTCCTCCATCAAGGGCCACAGGATGAGGTAGGGTCTGTTCGCCATCTCTGGAAAGAATGACAGAAAGCTTGAAACCAGTTTCAAACCTGAATGTTATGGCTTGACCTTTTCTGAACTGGTATCTGTGGGCAGGTTAAAATGGGCTGGTTCCAATTTTAATGTATTTCTAAGCTGGACCCAAATGATGCAGTGGAAATTCATTAAGATGCAGTGTTTGCCCATATGCCAGTCACACTCTACCCGGAAGCTTGTGAGATCCCCATCTGTAGAAAGCCGCGAGTGTGCTGCTTTAGTAAGCACACCTCTATTTAGGTAGTCTATTTTTGAAACACCCCAAAATTTATAGGGAGGCGGGAAGAACTTTATCAGTAACCATCTAAAGTCCACATACTAAGTACTTCTTTGCTGGTGGCAAATGAATATTTCTCAACATCACTGACATCCACGGAACCTAAGGGAAAAGGGCTTCTGACGAAGGATGTGTCACCAAGACACACCACTGCCCTGCCTATCCCAGCCACGTTGAAGACATTTCTTAGAAAACACTGAGTAGTCTTGTTGGCTTTTCTGCTGGAGTCTTTCCACAGAGATCTCTGGCTCAGACATGTGCGAGGGTTCAGGTGAAGGGAAGAGAACTTGAGCAGGGAGGGGGAATCTCCTCTGCTGCCTCCGCGGCCTCCGCTACCTCCGCGGCCTCCGCTGCCTCCGCTGCCTCCGCTGGCTGCCTCCGCTGGCTCCCTCCGCTGCCTCCGCTCCTGCAGCTGCTCCACCTCTGTCTCACTGCTGCTGCTTCTGGCTAGGCAGCCAGGGGTGCCGGGGAGCTTCGGGCAGCGATTTTGGGAACACAGATCTCTTCCCCAAGCCACAGTACTACAGCTTTTATGACAGATGCTCTCAGACAATGGAGTAGTTCTCACATATCTTTAATCCTTCTGGACAGGATTCTTATATACAGTTTTCGGGGGGAGTCAGGGTCTGACAGCAGGTACTTCCTATTGGCTTGATCTGAGAGCTTGGGAAGACTGTATCTACATGTAGAAGGGCGTAGTCCTGCTTCTATGGCCACAAGCCTCTCTACAGGGGGCGGGGGGAGGCGGATGTAGCTATAGGAGAGGGGCCTGGCCTCCTGGGAATTTAGGGAAATGCCTACCGTCCCTTTCGGGGTCACCAGGGTTTTGACTTTATGTCGACCAAGTACCAGGATATCTTTCACAGCCTGCCGCCCCACGTAGTCTAAAAGTAGATCAAGGAGGTCCATCATCTCCCCTTTGCTTCATGGCAAAGTCAGAGGAAAGGTCCCGATACCCAGATGCTAGCTCTATTATGTTCCCCAGGTTATCCCACTGGGAGGATGGAAAACCTTAACCTCCAAGCCCCTCTTCTCTAGTCGCCAACTCCTTTAACTATCTTCCCCCATCATGCTCGTCTAGTCAAGAGGTGGGTACCCCATCTGAAGTCCCCACAGATGTAATATGTGAGACCACTGTATTTTAATAAGGAAGATGGAAGGCGATTTTGGAGTGTGAGACTATCTAAGAGAAGGCTGTTACCAATAAACAGAGAGAAATATTGCCCAGCGCACCAATGTGGCCTATAGACAGCAAGCGCATATGTCTTGAGAAGTGATCTGGCTGGCCGGCTGCCTGAGACATGCCGGCATATCTGCCCAGGTTTTCCGACATGTGCCTGCTACAAGGAGGCAGAGTCTCCAATGCCCAATACAGCCAGAGCGTATTCTTCAGTTAACTGAAGGGAGACCTGTGCACATGAGGTTTCTAAACGCTTCAGAAACCACAGCTCTGGGATTTGGTTTTGCCTCCACCTTCTCCTTATCACCCAGCACCCAGAGATAAAAACATCAAGTTTCAGCATCCCAGCCCCCTGCTTTCCTGAATCGCAGTTTGGTTTGGGTTTGCTGGCCAGTCATTCCTAGTTAAATGCTCCACGTAGCAAATGAACTAATAAGTTCTGTCTGGTTTGGTTGTTACCCTCTGGACCAACAAAATTACAGTATAGAAATTACAGTTGTAGAAAAGCTACCAGGAGGAAAACAAACAGGTTGTGTTTAATATCAAAATATATCAGGTTCACAGGAGGCATCATCAAGAGGTCATCTGACCCTTAAGGAGACAATAATAATCATGTCGATAGAATCCACTAGGTATAAATGACAACTACATTATAATCACAAACATCTGACATGTTTCTTTTGTAGATTGTATGAGCTAAGTTGTTATGTGTTTCAGTTAAATTTATAAGACATAGTGTACTTGTGTACAATACAACGACCAAGATGACAACATTCTTTGAACACACAGAAAGCGTACAAAATAGTGACCATCTCTTTAGCTCTAAATCCTTGCTGTGACAACTTTGGAATCATCTGACCTGGCAGCCGGTATCATATGCAAAACTTTTTAAAGAAATTAATACATTTATTTCGAGTCAATTTATGTCTAGTGGTACTCATTGCATTTCAAGATAACTGTCACATCAGTCCTTGGTTTCTTGTTTGATTGAAGGTTGATTCCAGTTCAGAAGGATATTCACCTTCACCAATACCTGCCTAGATGCCTTTGTTTTCGACCTGTAAATAAAAACAAGCTGAAAGGCTATAATCAACCCAAAGAAAGATGAAAAACCCTATCTAACCTCCATCCTGTGCTCTGAGATCAGCCTCATAAGCAAGCGTAGTTCTAACTCTTTGTCAGTAGGTGGAGACCAACACAGAAAACCACAGCAGGTCAAAACGCCTGGTCCCAGTTGGTACATCTTCAACACGACTCCTGTACTTAAGGATCAGGAAACACCACGCCCTGTAAGATGGGACAGGGCGATCATAAGAGCCCAGAAGTTGGCTGCAAGATTGTGTCTACTGTCTATGACGGGGAAGCTGAACCCATGACATTTCAAGAATATGACTGCTTAATTAAGACTGAACAAGGACACCAGTTGACATGCCAAAGAAGGTGGGGAGTGTCTCAGAAGGCCCCACCCCTAGATGAAGAGCTACAGGCAATCAATGAGCTAAGAGAAGAGAGAAAATTAGTCTTCACCACAGATGAGCCCCTAATCAGTTATCCAATACCACGTGATCAGCCCTGAAAACATACATAGAAGCAAATGCTAAATGGACTCAGAAGGTTGTATTATATATTTTATATACATATATAGGTATAAAATATACATATATACAATATACATATATAGTATATATAGAGTACTATGTATACTATGTATATACAATATACATATATAAAATATACATATATAGTATATGTAGAGATATACAATATACATTGTATAAATATACAACAGATACATGTGTATACTATATAATAATATATAATACATACATTTATATGTATACATAATACTAATTAAAGAAAAAGAGATCATGAATTTGAGGGGGAATGAAGCATAGAAGGGGTTGGAGAGAGGAGAGGAAGGGGAAATTATGTAAATACAGTACAAATATATGAAATTTTTAAAATGAAATATAGTAATAAAAAGAGATAAAAAGCATTTTTCATATTTAAAACAAAATTCTCACAGACAAGGAGTTCAAATACTTATTATCCCGTAAGCACTCTTCACTCTTCCTCACGGTTGCGGCCTCATCTCACTGACAGATGAAGCGGGAATGCAATGCTGAGAAGTCAGCAGTAAGGGCAGATGGAATTGCTGAGGAGACATTAATGCTCCTTATCCATTCAGGAAAGGTGTCATGTGCTGGGCACTGTGTGTGTGCGCGTGCGTGCATGCGCTGGCAAATACATAATCCATCATCTCTGTTCTCAGAGAGCATACACTTTCATGGGGACAGAGCAGTTGATAAATGAAAAAGTAAAAAATCACAAACTATTACCATGGACGTTTATTAAGCTAAACTACTCTCTCTGAGTGGTTAGAAAGTGAACGCTCCTTTGAAAATTCACGTTTAAACTGAGTTCCAAAAAAGAGAAGGGAACCAGCTATCTGAGGCAGTGAAGAGAGGAGAAAGCGTTGTGGAGGAAGCGTGGGGGTGGGTGACTAGAGCGTGCAGGGGAGGGGAAGCGGGTTCAAATCCCTGGGGTAGAGAAGAACTTAGCACCTTCTAGAAACTAGAAGAAAGGAAGTATAGCTGGGGAACCAAGCACGAGAGGACGGACACATGTGTGACGTGGCAGTGACACGTATCATTTGCTGTTGTTGCAACTCGCAGTGTGGAGGGCCCGAGAACGAACACGGGGAATGCTGCTGGTGTCTGTGAACCAGCTGATACCGTGGGGAGCTGCCTTACCCTGGCTGGGCCCCGTCATGCTGTGGTGACCCCCTATCCACAATAGTGTTCGATTCCTTCTTCATAACTTTAAATTTGCTACTTTTATGAATTGTAATGTAAATATCTGATATGCAGAATGCCTGATACGGGACCCCTATGTAAGGGTCGTGACCCACAGGTTGAGAACTGCTTGTTTAGGCGCTCTCAGGGTTCTAACAACAAAATAACGGGGGCCAGGGGAGAATGTCAATCAAGACAATTTAGTGAAGACTCTCAAAATACAAGCAACTAAATGGCAATGCCCATCAAAGTGACAAAGACATGGTATCCTCAGAAATAGATCTTTTGAGTGGTTCTTGGCTGGTGTGGTCCTAGCTCTACTCAAATGGGACTGTATCTTCGGGTCCATTCTTTAGAAGAAGAGAACTACTGTACAGGGAGCTCTGTGATCAAGGGCTGCAAGCATGGAGCCTATGGGGTTGAAGAGTTGTTTTGAGGACTCCCAAGTGCTAGCTCAGACCAGCCTGAGCTCAGAGATCTGCATACAGGACACACTTGCGCTGAACTATGCAGAACGGAGTCCTTCTGACAGAATGACTGTTGACCCTCACAAAGCATCTTTCCCTGTTCCAACCCTCGGGGAGGGGATGCTTTTCAAAAAGCTGAGTCACAAACGAGTGTAGGGTAGGATTTAGTACTTTAGTATGTGTGTACATGTGTGCACATGTGTGTGTACATGTGTGTGCATGTGTGTACATGTCTGTGCGTGTGTTTAATTCTCAGTATAACTTCTACTTATCAAAAGGAGCCCTTTCAATTTAGCATGTGAAAAATTTCTTAACCTAGCATCCGGCCTCTGCGCCATAACTTTTAACAAAGATGTTACATCGTCAACCAAGCAATAAATTTGTTGGCAAAAAGCTTCTAACACAGAGCAAGGAAATGTATTCAGCAAGATGAAAGGCAATGGCTCATGAATTATCTCTTCCTGCCTAAAGCAAGGCACTGCTAACGCACTGACACACCATTCGCTGAACACCAGCGTTCAGCACTGAAGAGGTACTTGATCATCTAAGAAACCCACGCTCTTAGAGACTGGAGAGATATAAAAAATGCTAATAAATGTTCTGTGAATATGAAACACTGGGGAAAGACAGCAATGGGGTGGCATGTGCCACCTGCCATCCCACACTCAAGAAGCTGAGACAGGAGGATTTCAAATTTAATCTAGCCTCAGGTACATGGCAACTTTCAGGATGGCCAGGACAAGTACGTAAGACTTTGTATCAAAAAAAGAAGAGGGGGAAACAAAAACAAATGAGCAAAAAGACAAGAATTTTGCAAATCTGCTGTGTGCCAAACCCTTTCTGCTGTTTCCTTATTTTTTTCTAATAACCCTAACTTGGGGTTACTATTATTATATATATGGGCTGGATCCCCAGGTGGGGCAGGCTCTGAATGGCCATTCCTTCAGTCTCTGCTCCAAACTTTGTCTCCATATCTCCTCCTATGAATATTTTTGTTCCCCCTTCTAAGAAGGACTGAAGCACCTGCACTTTGAATGCATCTTTCTAATTACCAGTTAGTCCTCGGGCTCTCAAAACTTAACCACAGCAAATGAGGAAATGTTTAAAACTCGTGGACTTTCTCTTCTGTCTCAACTTTGATCAGCGGCAGTTAGGCGAGATTATTGGAGAACCCCAATGAAGCAACTGAGGCCAAGAATATTTAAGCTCTGTAAGAATCCTTCAGAGGCATCCTGTAGGGCCCGACAGAAGAAAATGTGAGGGGGCTTAGCAGGTAAGGGCCCTTGCCACCAAGCCTGCACCTGAGTTCACTCCACAGTGGAAGGAAAGAACTGACTTCCGATGACCAGACATGTCAGTGTGCGTCCTCCTCCATACAAACAAATGATGTCATTTAAAAACTGTCTCATGCACAGCTTTCAAATGCTGTGGTTAGAGATTTTTAAAATGAGGACGCTGAACCAGGAGTGGTGGTGTATACCTTTAGTCTCAGCACTTGGGAGGTAGAGGGAGGCAGATATCTGGACACTTGAGGCCAACCTTATCTACAGAGTGAGTTCTAGGCCAGCCAGACTTACAGAGCGAGACTGTATTAGTCAGGGTTTCTATTCCTGCACAAAACATCACAACCAAGAAGCAAGTTGGGGAGGAAAGGGTTTATTCAGCTTACACTTCCACATTGCTATTCATCACCAAGGGAAGTCAGGACAGGAACTCAAGCAGGTCAGGAAGCAGGAGCTGATGCAGAGGCCATGGAGGGATGTTACTCACTGGCTTGCTTCCCCTGGCTTGCCCAGCTTGCTCTCTTATAGAACCCAAGACTACCAGCCCAGGGACGGCACCATCTACAATGGGTTAAGCCCTTCCCCACCTTGATCACTAATTGAGAAAATGCCTTACAGCTGGGTCTCATGGAGGCATTTCCTCAAGGGAGGCTCCTTTCTCTGTGATAACTCCAGCTTGTGTCAAGTTGACACACAAAACACAAAACCAGCCATTTATTTTTACAGACTCTGTCTAAAATAAAACTAAGTTTACATTACACATAATTTACTTGAATAAGACACTATCCAGCTAATTAGGCTGAGTAGCCCACACGTCACTTATTGTAGAGATGGTGCCAGGTATCCACAAGAGAAGACCACGCAGACACAAGGTGAGCCAATAGACAGAGTCTTTACCAGCCAGAGACTACACTGTGTGTTCAGGATCCCAGAATAGCCCCAAGTCTTTCTCAGGGTGACCATACCCTGGGCTGACATATTTGATTAATAAAGAGAGTTAGCCAGAAGCAGAACTACAGAAGCCAACGGCAAGGTTAGATCATTTAAAGCCTTTCCAAGAACTATGGACTTTGCTGTCTGCATACCAAATGGTACTTCCGTCATGGAGTCGTTGTGTTGGGATCTAGGGGCCAACTGAAGACTGCCAGCCTGGTACAAAATATGTTTTCCTCTTTTTTATCCTTTCAGTTGGCGTACTAAATAATGTCATACTTTGACCTTTTCATTCATTGACATTATTATACTTTGATTTCGATTTTTAACAACTTTATTTTTATTTGAGACGCGATCTAACTCGATAGCCTTGGCTGGCCTCCAATCTTCAGTAATCCTCTGGCCTCTGCCTCCCTGTGATTGTCAGTTTCATTGTCAATTTGACCAGATCTTACACCACCTGGGAAGAAGATCCCGATGAGTGACTGACTAGAGTGACTGCCGTCGGTGTCAGGCAGTATCTGTGGGGGGTTTTCTTGATTACATTAACTGAGATGGAAAGCTCTGCCCTCTGAGGGTGGCACCATCCTGTAGGCAGAGGTGGAGAAGATTGGAGAAAGTGGGCTGACTCAGGCAAACTTGCATGAATTCCGTTCTCTCTTGAGTGTACTACATGCAGCTGCTTCAAGTTCCTGCCTCAACATCGCTACAGTGATGATGTACGTAACCTATCTCTGTGGGTTAAACCCTTCCTCCCTCCCCCAAGTTGCTCGTTTTGGCCATTAGAAATGAAACCCAACACCCCCTAAAGTGTCACTGCATGCTGCAGACTGCTTAAAATACTCCCAGCAACAACAAGGCAAAGCTAAACCGTAGTGGCTCTGGGGTTCCAGATCTTAGGATTATTAGAAGAGTGGCAGTGCTTTAATTGTAACTTAAGGAAGCCCCAACTGGGGCTGCAAAGACAGCTCCGTGATTAAGAGCACTGGCTGCTCTTCCGTAGGACCTGGGTTCAATTCCGAGCACCCACCTGGCAGCTCACAGACTGTCTGGAACTCCAGTTCCACAGGATTCCTTACACCCTCACACAGACGCACATGCAGGCAAAACACCAATGCACATAAAATAAAACTTAAAAAATAAAACCAATACCAAGAAGCTCCCAATCTTAGAACACTTATGAAGTAACTTAACCTTAGTGGTACATGGGTTTGCTTTATAGGATTATCCCAAGATATGAGTAAAAAGGACGTAATGGAATTTTGAAAATCACTTTACAATGCCTTATGAATTAATGGACTTAAAACAAAAACATCAGTGGCTGCTGACATCATAAAAGTAAAGACCATACTTTGTCCCTCGGTGAAAATATGAAAATATTTAACACTGCCTGTGAAGTATTCCAACTAAAGAAATCAAGCCTGCTTCGGGACAAACCTGCACATCTAGTCTGGCAGTGGTGAGGTGCACCTTCGATTCTAGCACTTGGGAGGCAGAGACAGGCAGATTTCTGAGTTTGAGGCCAGCTGGGTCTTTAGAGAGAGTTTCAGGATGGTGGGGCTACACACAAACACACACACACACACACACACACACACACACACACAACTGTGTCTCAAAAAAATAAAATTAAAAAATAATAAATCTACATATCTAGTTATGAAAAACAAAAATGTTAAATGATGACAGAAAGAGAAAGCCTGGTCTCAGATTGGCGAAATGAGCTGCAATGAAAATGATAAAACAGAGTCTTTTTCCTTCAATTTGTCGTGAAGGTGAAGAAAGGGAGATATGAAAAGGAACAAGAAGCATATGTAAGAATAGAAAACAGACTGGTACATTTAAGTTAAGCCTCATTAGTAATCACTTTAGACATGAGTAGTCTGGGGCCGTGAGACTGCTCAGAGGGTAAGAGCACTTGCGGTGTGAGCCCAAGACCCGAGTTCAAGCACCAGGACCCACATGGAAAAAAGTGGTTCTTGAAGTTCTCGCTTGACCTCAACACAGCGTATACACCTTCCTCTCTCGTTTCAGATGTGAACGGCTTAACCGCACCAGTGGAGAGGTTATCAGGGCAATGTCTTAGAAAGCACAGCTTGAACAAATGCCACCTACGAGAACCCCACTTTAAACTAAAAAGGACCCAAAGATGAAAAGAGATACGTCACACTAACTGCGAATTTCTTAAAGCTCAAGTGAATCTATTAGGATCAGAAGTAGGCTGTAGAGAAAAAAATAAATTAACATTAAAATAGCAAAGGATCAAAGGGATGTGACACTCATTGATGCCCCTAACAACATCATCTCTAAAGACACTGAATAAAGGGCTGCTGCATTCTCAGAGATATGGAGGAACCACCACATGAGAGGCACCCAGACGTGACACAACTGAGGGCGGGGGTGGGTGGCAGTGGGGTAGAAATAAAGATGTGGAAATTTTTTTTAAAGTTACAACTAGAGCTAATGGAAATTCCTAGAATTATTTAACCCAAAGGCAAAGGCCACCCCCCTCTTTTTCGATCTGTTCAGAACATTTGCCGTATAGAAAGAAGTCAGACAAAACTCATGGGTTGGCAAAACCAAACACATGGAAAGTATGTTCTCTGGCCAAAATGAAATGACACTAAAAATCAGAGTGTGTGTGTGTGTGTGTGTGTGTGTGTGTGTGTGTGTGTGTGTGTGTGTGTGTACAGAAACTAGCACCCTTCTAAGTAGCCCAAGAATCAAAAAATCAAGAGAAATTGAAGAGATTTTAAAATGAATGAAAATGAAGACAATATGTATGTCAGGGACTCCTCTGAGGACAGTGACACACAGAACACCTACAAAGACAGGCTGGAAAAATCTCAAAGCAATGGCATCAGCTTTCATTATTCAAAAGTAAATAAATAACCCTTGCAGTCTGAACCAGTGCCCTGAGCAGACCTTGGACGTTGGCTCAGCACCCAGTCCCACAACACCCAAAGGAAGCCCGACTTCCAGGATGAGAGGTGCTCTGAAAGGCCAGGATCACAGAGGAAGTTTGACATCCAGGGGATCAGACACAACCAGAAGCACTGGACCTCAGACACACTCAAGATCACAGTTTAGGCTAAAACATCTTTCCCAACACCCAGCATAACTGGGACCCACACAGGAACCAGGGGAACCCAAAACCTGCCAGCCAGAGGCACGGGTTCCTTCCAGTTTGCATAGATGCCCAGAGCAAACCCACTCCTGCAACACCCTGAGAAAGCTTGACTCCCAGGAGCTCTGACACAACAGAACCTTGGGAGCTTGGTTACACCAGAATTTCAGGAGCCCAGAGGTAGCTTGACTCCCAGGAGCTCTGAAACACCCAGGACTTCAGGATCACAGGATCCAAGAATCATAGGATCACAGAGACAGCTGGACTCTGAGGAGTTCTGACACAACCAGGATCACAGGAAGAACAGGCTGCAGTCAGAGACAGCAAGGACAGGTAGCACTAGAGAAACACTGATGGTGAGAGGCAAGGGCAAGAACATAAACAACAGAAACCAAGGCCACTTGGCATCATCAGAATCCAGTTCTCCCACTACAGCAAGTCCTGGATATCCCAACACACCAGAAAAGCAAAATTTGGGGTTAAAATCATATCTCATGATGATAATAGAGGACTTTAGGAAGGACACAAATAACTTCCTTAAAGAAATATAGGATAACACAGATAAACAGATAGAAGCCCTTAAAGAGGAAACACAAAAATCCCTTAAAGAATTACAGGAAAGCACAACCAAACAGGTGAAGGAATTGAACAAAACCATCCATGATCTAAAATTGGAAATAGAAACAATAAAGAAATCACAAAAGGAGACAACCCTGAGATAGAAAACCTAGGAAAGAGATCAGGAATCATAGATGCAAGCATCATCAACAGAAAACAAAAGATAGAAGAGAGAATCTCAGGGGCAAAAGATACCATAAAAACATCGACACAACCAACAAAGAAAATGCAAAGGGCAAAAAGAAAATCCTAACCCAAAACATACAGCAACTCCAGGACACAATGAGAAGATCAAACCTAAGGATAATAGGTATAGAAGAGAGTGAAGACTCCCAACTTAAAGGGCCAGTAAATATCTTCAACAAAATTATAGAAAATTTACCTAACCTAAAGAAAGAGATGCCCATAAGCAAACAAAAAGCCTACAGAACTCCAGATAGATTGAACTAGAAAAGAAATTATCACATAATAGCCAAACCACAAAATGCACAAAACAAAGAAAGAATATTAAAAAGCAGTAAGGGAAAAATGTCAAGTAACACATAAAGGCAGACCTATCAGAATTACACCAGACTTCTCAACAGAGACTATGAAAGCCAGAAGATTCTGGGCAGATGTCATACAGACCCTAAGAGAAAACAAATGTCAGCCCAAGCTACTATACCCAAAAACTCTCAATTAACATAGATGGAGAAACCAAGATATTCCATGACAAAACCAAATTTACACAGTATCTTTCCACAAATGCAGCCCTACAAAGGACATTAGATGGAAAATTCCAACAAAAGAAGGGAAACTAAACCCTAGAAAAAGCCAGAAAGCAATCTTTCAACAAACCCAAAAGAAGATACCCACACAAAATAATTCCACCTCTAACAACAAAAATAGCGGAAAGCAACAATCACTTTTCCTTAATATCTCTCAACATCGATGGACTCAATTCCCTAATAAAAAGACATAGACTAACAGACTGGATACATAAAGAAAACTCAGCATCTTGCTGCACACAGGAAATGCACCTCAGTGACAAAGACAGACACTACCTCATAGTAAAATTTCTTGGAAAATTTTTTCCAAGAAAATGGTCCCAAGAAACAAGCTGGAGTAGCCATTCTAATATCAAATAAAATCAACCTTCAACCAAAAGTTATAAAAAGATAAGGAAAGACACTTTGCATTCATTAAAGGAAAAATCTACCAAGAGGAGCTCTCAATTCTAAACATCTATGCTCCAAATGCAAGGGCACCCACATTCATAAAAGAAACTTTACTAAAGCTCATAGCACACATTGCACCTCACACAATAATAGTAGAAAATTTCAGCACCCCACTCTCATCAATGGACAGACCATGGAAACAGAAATTAAACAGAGACATAGACAGACTAAGAGAAACCATGAACCAAATGGATTTAACAGATATCTATAGGACATTTCATCCTAAAACAAAAGAATATACCTTCTGCACCTCATGGTACATTCTCCAAAATAAACCACATGATTGGTCACAAAACAGGCCTCAACAAATACAAGGAGATTGAGTAATCTCTTACATCCTATCAGATCACCATGGACTAAGGCTGGACTTCATTAACAAAACAAAACAAACAAACAAACAAAAAAAAAAACCAGAAAGCCCACATACACATGAAAGCTGAACAGTGCTCTACTCAATGACAACTTGGTCAAGGAAGAAATAAAGAAAGAAATTAAAGACTTTTTAGAATTTAATGAAAATGAAGGCACAACATACCCAAACTTATGGGATATAAGGAAAGCAGTGCTAAGAGGAAAACTCATAGCTCTGAGTGCCTCCAGAAAGAAACAGGAGAGATCATACACCAGCAGCTTGACAGCACACCTAGAAGCTCTAGAACAAAAAGAAGCAAATCCACCCAAGAGGAGTAGAAGGCAAGAAATAATCAAACTCAGGCCTGAAGTCAACAAAATGGAAACAAAAGGAACTACACAAAGAATCAACAAAACCAGGAACTGGTTCTTTGAGAAAATCAACAACATAGATAAACCCTTAGCCAGACTAACCAGAGGGCAGAGAGACAGTATCCAAATTTACAAAATCAGAAATGAAAAAGGAGACATAACAACAGAAACTGAGGAAATTCAAAAAATCAGAAGATCCTACTACAAAAGCCTATACTCAACGAAACTGGAAAATATGAAGGAAATGGACAATTTTCTAGACAGATACCAGGTACCAAAGTTAAATTGGGATGAGATAAACCATCTAAACAGTTCCATAACCCCTAAAGAATTAGAAGCAGTCATTAAAAGTCTCCCAACCAAAAAAAAAAAAAAAAAAAAGCCCAGGACCGGATGTGTTTAGTGCTGAATTCTATCAGACCTACAAAGAAGACCTAATACTAATACTCTTCAAACTATTCCACAAAATAGAAACAGAGGGAACACTACTCAATTCATTCTATGAAGCTACAATTACCCTTATCCCTAAACCACAGAAAGACCCAACAAAGAAAGAGAAATTCATACCAATTTCCCTTATGAATATCGATGCAAAAAGACTCAATAAAATTCTCACAAACCGAATCCAAGAACACATCAAAAGGATTATCCATCATGATCAAGTAGGCTTCATCCCAGGGATGCAGGGATAGTACAACATATGGAAATCCATCAATGTAATCCACTATGTAGACAAACTCAAAAAAACACATGATCATCTCATTAGATGTTGAGAAAGCATTTGACAAAATTCAGCACCCCTTCATGATAAAAAGTCTTGGAAAGATCAGGAATTTAAGGCCCATACTTAAGCATAGTAAAAGCAATAAACAGCAAACAAGTAGTCAACATTAAACTAAATGGAGAGAAACTTGAAGCAATCCCACTAAAATCAGGACCAGACAAGGCTGCCCACTCTCTCCCTACTTATTCAATATACTACTTGAAGTCCTAGTCAGAGCAATCAGACAACAAAAGGAGGTCAAAGGGATACGAACTGGAAAGGAAGAAGTCAAAATATCACTATTTGCAGATGACATGATAGTGTACTTAAGTGATGGAACACTACAAATTCCTTCTATGAAGCCACGATTACTCTTGTACCTAAACCACACAAAGACCCAACAAAGAAAGAGAACTCCAGACCAATTTCCCTTATGAATATCAACGCAAAAATACTCAATAAAATTCTTGCAAACCGAATCCAAGAACACATCAAAACGATCATCCACCATGATTAATTAGGCTTCAGCCCAGGAATGCAGGGATGGTTCGGTATATGGAAATCTGTTGTTGTATATTAAAATGATTTTCTTTGTCCCCACTAGATCCGATACCACAGTGCCCCGAGACATCTGGTAGATATCTTGCCAGAAGCACACATCCCAACTGTGGCAGCCCAGTGTCCCAGCTGCCACACTCTCTTACACTTAAATCTACACATGAAAGAACATGCAACACAATAAGCTCTGATCCAATTGATAAGATATAATTTCCCACCTAAACATACAAAGCCCTGTTCACTTCCATCCCTTAAGAACATTCATAACAACCTGTAAAGGTACAGCGTGGGATCTTAAAGTCCGCCTCCACGTTCTCTCCACAACTACTCTGTCGTCTCCTCCAGGCTCCCGTCCTTTCCGCTCCAGTCTCTTCCTCTTCCCTCAAACTTTTCTCCCATCCCTCCTTCCTTCTCATCCAATGACAGGCCTCATTCTATCCTGTACCGACCCTCACCTGTATGACATCCTACAGAAATCCATCATGTAATCCACTATATAAACAAACTCAAAGATAAAAACCACATGATCATCTCATTAGATGCTGAGAAAGCATTTGACAAAATTCAAAACCCCTTCATGATAAAAGTCCTGGAAAGAATAGGAATTCAAGGCCCATACCTAAACATAGTAAAAGCCATATACAGCAAACCAGTGGCTAACATTAAACTAAATGGAGAGAAACTTGAAGCAATGCCACTAAAATCAGGGACTAGACAAGGCTGCCCACTCTCTCCCTACTTATTCAATATAGTTCTTGAAGTCCTAGCCAGAGCAATCAGACAACGAAAGGAGGTCAAAGAGGGATACAAATTGGAAAGGAAGAAGTCAAAAGATCACTATTTGCAGATGATATGATAGTATACTTAAGTGACCCCAAAAATTCCACCAGAGAACTCCTAAATCAGATAAACAACTTCAGCAAAGTGTCTGGGTATAAAATTAACTCAAATAAATCAGTAGCCTTCCTCTACTCAAAGGATAAACAGGCTGAGAAAGAAATTAGGGAAATGATGCCCTTCACAATAATCCCAAATAATATAAAGTACCTCAGTAAAACAAAAGACTTTGAGGTTTACAAAAGTAAACCTCACCAAGGAAGTAAAAGGCTTCTACAAAGAAAACTTTAAAATACTGAAGAAAGAAATTGAAGAAGACACTAGAAATTTACCAGTTTCCCATGCTGGTGGATTAGAAATATTAGTAGTGATGATGGCTACAGATTCGATACAATGTCAATGAAAATCCAATGCCATCTTTTCTTGAGATGGAAAAAGTATTAACATTCATATAAGAGCAAAAAATGGCCCCAAGGAGCCAGTGCAGTCCCTGGCAGAAAGAGCAATGCTGGTGGTGCCACCATGCCTGATCTGAGGTTAGTTATACTTCGTGACCACAGTAATAAAAACTTTATGATGCTGTCACAGAAACAGGCGCATAACTGAGGGAAACAGAGCACAGGATCCAGATTTTAAAACCCCACACATT
This sequence comes from Rattus rattus, assembly GCF_011064425.1. Lineage (NCBI taxonomy): Eukaryota > Metazoa > Chordata > Mammalia > Rodentia > Muridae > Rattus > Rattus rattus. The sequence continues at coordinate 196,336,942 of NC_046154.1, read as the reverse complement.
TA